>NC_054603.1:21046778-21346778 GCF_004785595.1 Juglans microcarpa x Juglans regia
AGGAAATTGCTTTTGATATTACAAACTATCCATGTTCATAATTCCTCCTAAAATTCCAATAAAGGTGTATGTTTATACGTGATATATACAAGGTGGAAGCTATTATGAAGGATCGTTCATTGTCCTTTTGAACGATCTCTTTTTCAATGCAGGAGTTTTACATGGTTTGAATGCTTTAAAGCCAAATTGAAGAAGCTGTTGAATGGAGTGATTGGTTTTACATGTCTTATATATTCGAGCTTGAGTTGATTCATTTTTGTTCCACTAGTTTCGATGGCTTTTGAGCTACACTCCCAAATATTTCCCACCTTGATCCTAAACCCCATTACAACTCTTGAAAAGTCCTTATGATTCATGTTATGCATGTGATCTTAGTGGTGGAGAATGAGAAGATATGCAAGCCTATGGTAGATCGTTTCCATTGGAATGAGATTGAGCGAAACACATACCCTTCAAACACATGAGAGTCAAGTGTTTATTTTCGTGACGGTCTACGTATTTAGTTTACTCCATCTTCGCGTGAAAATGCTTACTAAGTAATTTTAAGTTGATTAAGAATGTTCATGATATGTTATGAGTTTTGAAGAGCTTGGTTGTTTTTTATTGATGGCATAACAACCTTGGTGTTTTTGGGAAAGTGAATTTGAGTTTTGCCCGAGGACGAGCAAAAATTAAGTGTGGGGGGATTTGATGAGAATGAAAAGTGTCATATTTGTCTCCCTTAATATTTAGTCTTTTATACTTATTTGGTGCCTAAATGTACTCATTATTCTTATATTTTTATTTAGGAAGCAAACGGAGTCGTTTAATGCAAAACAAAGTTAATTGGGCAGTTCTGGACAGTTTCGATACTATTTTGTAATCTGGGAATAACTCTCTCATCCGAGCTCCGATTGAGATGATTCAAGATTATATGGAACTCCAAGACAAATATCTACAACTTTTATGTTTTGAGTTTTGAAAGATACTGGCTGCATAAAGGTCTAAATCTGGCTTGAAGTTGACGCACCTGCACTGCTAACGTTTCAGAATGTTCGGCCTTATTGTGCAATTCTAATATGCAATTTAATTGTAGATGTTTTGGAGATCTGGTGCACGAAAGTTACAGCTGGAAAACACCACTTTCCTAGTTATATTAGGACTCTATTTTATTTTTAATATTTCCCTTAATTAAATCAGATTTGGATATGAAGTACAAAATTTTTTTGATAGTCTTCGGTAATTACCCTTTTTCTCTCTAAAGAATAGGGTTCTTGCTGCCGCACGGGGTCTGGGCTTTACGTGAGGCTGCATGGTAGCCGTAGAGGGTGGCACCGGTCGGCCTTCCTTTGCCGATCTGGTGGGTGCCATCCCTCAACCTATACCTGAGATGCTTCTTGCACCCAAGCTTCCAAAGATGTTGGAAGGTGAGGTATATTTTCAGTTTACTAAAGAAGAAATAGCAAGATCAGCGGAACCTTTCCGCTACTCTGTAGTCCTCAAGTTCTTGAAGAACCGTCCGTCGTTGGATGCTGTGAGGGCTTTCATTCACAGTCGATGGGGCCTTACGGCCAGTCCAGTAGTTTCTGCCATGAGGAGACCGCGTAACGTCTTCGTTCGCATGGCTAATGAAGTTGATTTCACCAAAGCATTATCACGGGAGGTTTGTGAAATAAATGGGATTTTCTACTGTGCATTCAGATGGTCACTAGAATTATGAGGGTGCCGAGCCATCAAGGGTCCCGGTATGGGTTTCTTTGCCAGGTCTTCCTCCAAACTTTTATCAAGAATCTTTCTTGAAGATTTTGATGGCACCGATTGGAACTTTCATTCGCCGTGATAATCCGACACGGTGCGCAACAAGAACAGATGGTGCACGGCTCTGTGTGGAAGTGGATGCTGCAAAACCGCCACTGTCTCATTTCTGGATTGGAGCGCCTGGACTGTCTTCTAGCCGAAAGCAAGAAATATTTTATGAAACACTCCCGGCTTTCTGTTCGTCATGTAAGATGCAGGGTCATAATGCACGGACTTGTAATCCTGGAAAAGCTGGTAAGAAAGGGGGAAGAAAAGGGAGTAGGAAAGGCCTCTCGGATGATCACGGGGTATAGCAGAATGATGATAAGGTTGAAACTCCTCCGCTGGTTCTTGTGGAAAATAATGCTGTGGGTGAACATTCTATGCGGATGGACAAAGAAACAGAGGAGGCTGGGGTGGAGAAGGCGACGGAAGTAGCAGTTCCAGTTCATGTGCAGTTGGATGCCGAGAAGGAAGAATTGCCAGTGCAGGTGGCAGACCAAATGGTGCAGGGATTGTCACGGGTGCGTGTTATGTGGCGTCTAATATGGACGTAAATCAGAGTTTGCGTGCGGAAGATAATGGTCCGATTATGGAGCAGACGCAACCAGTGGTGGAAGAGGAAATAGATAAGGACGTTGATGAAGAAGTTGATGAAGAAATCATGATGGAAGAGAACTGTTCTTCGGAACCAGAACCGGAACAGCATCCAGAGGTTTTTTCACAAACTAAAGACTATTTTACTGAATCTGAGTTGAATGATGGTAAAAAGAGGTATAATAAAAAAAAGTTTATTAAAATGCGTAGTTCTTCTCGGGTTCTTGCCCGAAATTCTAACATTGCTTAATGATTGATTCCATCTTGGTATGGAATATTAGAGGGGTGGGAACATCTAGAACCAGACTAAAGACATTGGTGGGAAGATATAAACCGAAAATTGTTGCACTTTTAGAACCGTTTCAAAATTTAGAGGGTGCTCGTAAATTGGCTAGAAGTCTAAATTTTGATATGGTTATTTCTAATGAGGTGGAAAGGGGGAAAATATGGCTTTTGTGGGATAGTATTTATAAGGTGCAAGTTGATAAGTTGGGTATGCAATTTATTTCTGTTGTTGTAGAGAATGGTGCGGATAAAATTTTGATTCATGTGATTTATGCTAAATGTTCCTGGGTGGAGAGGCGCTATCTATGGCAAGAGCTCAGTAGTAATCATGTGGGTGTAGATCCTTGTGTTGTTGTGGGGGATTTTAATATTATCAAGAATGATTCGGAAATGAGAGGAGGAAGACCTCGGCCAAATGTGGCTATGGATGATTTTAATGATTGGATTCATCAAAGGGGTCTTATGGAAATGGCTACGAAAGGGAGTTGTTTCTCATGGTGTAATGGGCAGTCAGGATTGGCCCGTTCGTGGGCTCGGCTTGATCGTGCTCTAATGGATAATTCATTCAGTAATTTGTTCCCTAATACTATTTGTTCTTACTTGTCTAGATCTACTTCAGACCATGCCCCCATGATCATTGAGTTCAAGAAAGATCCTTTCTCCTATGGGCCGTCTCCATTTCGGTTTCAACAAATGTGGGTGGATCATCCTAGTTTCCTGGATTGTGTTAGAGCTGCTTGGAATTTACAGATGGTAGGTTCTCCGATCCTGTGTTTAAGTAAGAAATTAAAACATACGAAGGTGGTGCTTCGGGAATGGAATAAAAGAGTATTTGATCACACAATAGGGCGTATTGATGCCCATGAAAAACATATTGAGGAGATTGAGCTACAGCTTCAATCAAATTGGGAGGTAAATTTGGAGAGAGAACTACATGAGGCAGTCTCAAATCTAGCTGGTTGGAGGCATCGGGAAGAGATGAGATTGGCACAAATGGCTAAGCTTAAATGGAAGTTGGAGGGAGATAGTAATTCAAAATTTTTTCATGCTTGTCTTATCAATAAAAGAAGGAAGAGAGTGCTGGAGATGAGATCGAATGGAATAACTTATGAGTGCCCGGAGAGTATTCATCAAGGGGCGGTGGAATTTTTTCAAGATTCACTTCGAGGAGAACTGCCCATAGAGCAATCTAGACTGGAAGGCCTTATTGAGACAGTCATACTAGAGGAGGAAAATGTTTCTTTGATTAGGCCGCCTACTTTAGAGGAAGTGTTTGAGGCAGTATCATCCATCCCAAATCAAAGCACTCCGGGTCCTGATGGGTTTGGAGCGGGTTTTTATAAAAATTGTTGGGAAGTGGTTAAGGTTGATGTTTGGAAGGTAGTAGTGGAATTCTTTATGATCAAGGATCTTCCAAGATTTTTCACGGCCTCATATTTGGTTCTTATACCAAAGATGGAGTCACCCACAGGTTTTGATAAGTTCCGCCCTATTAGTCTTTGTTCTGTATTTTATAAAATTTGCTCCAAGATTATTGTTTCTCGTTTAACTGGTATTTTACCTCGCTTGATTTCTTTGGAGCAAGGAGCCTTTATTCCTGGAAGGAGTATTTTTGAGAACATTAGCCTCACTCAGGAGTTGGTGCAGTCTATTAATAAAAGAATACATGGGGGGAATATCTTGTTAAAAGTGGATATGGCGAAAGCTTATGATCGGGTGGATTGGGGATTCTTGATAATGGTTTTGAGAAGGTTTGGTTTCTCTTCTCAATTTTGTGAGTTGATTTATTCGTGTATCTCTAGCCCTTGGTATTCAGTCATGATGAAGGGTTTTTTTCCGGGTGGTCGTGGGCTCCGTCAAGGTGATCCTCTATCTCCTTATTTGTTTATCATCCAACAAGAGGTTATTTCCCGTTTGATTCACAGGAGTGTGCAAGAGAATCAGTTTGGCCTATTCTCTCAAGCCCGAGGTACGCCTATTATCTCTCATTTGATGTATGCTGATGATGTTATGGTTTTTTCTAATGGAAGTCAAAGATCGGTGCGGGTTCTTCAAAAAATTTTGATTCAATATGAGAGGTGGTCAGGACAAACTATTAATGTTCAGAAATCTGCTTTGTATTGTTCTCATAAAATTCCAAATCGGCGTAAGCAATGGATTTTAAGGCAGACAGGCTTTATGGAAGGAACTTTCCCTTTCAAATATCTAGGTGTGCCAATAATTCAAGGGCGTTTGAAACAGGCTCATTTAGAAGATATGGTGAATAAAGTGAGGCAAAAGATTAGTGGATGGAAGATGAGGCTTCTTTCTTCGGGAGGAAAACTTGTTCTTTTGAGGCATGTTCTATCTAGTATGAATATCCATCTACTTGTTGTTTTACAGGTACCTCAAGTTACTATTGCCAAGATTCATAGATTGATGAGTTCTTTCTTTTGGGGAGAAGCTGATGGACAGAACAAAAAGAAATGGTTGGCTTGGAATAAGATGTGTAAGCCGGTGGAAGAAGGAGGAATTGGGTTACAAAGCCTTGAGGATGTTCAGAAAGCCTTGCATATGCGCTTCGCTTGGAACCTTCTTCAAAGGCAAATTTTTTCAAAACCAAATATGTTGGAACCCGGCCGTGGTATCTTATAGAAAATAATAAAGGATCTCGATTTTGGAGAATGGTTGCTAATTGTATTCCGTTGTTGTTAAATAATTCAAAATGGAAAATTAGAAAGGGTGATTCTTTTTCTGGTATGACAAATGGAGGGATAATGGTCCATTGATTAATGATATGAATGTTATGGGTTCTCCTCTTTTGAAAGTTAAAGAATGTTGGTTGTCGAATAGTTGGGATGTGGAGTTATTGGAGGAGTTAGTAGGGCAAGATAAGGTGGATGAGATAATAACTAATTTAGCTGGACTGAAGAATGGAAAGGATGTTCTAGTTTGGACTCCTACGGATACAGGTATTTTCTCTACAAAATCTGCATGGAATTGTATTCGTATTAGAGGTAATTCTATGGTTTGGCATGCATGGATTTGGCATAAGAATCTTCCTTTAAAAATGTCTATCCATTTTTGGAGGACATGGTTTATGGCCTTAAGTGTGGATGACAGATTATGCCGTATTGGTATTCCTCTTGTATCTAAATGTAATTGCTGTAATCATGGTCATATTGAAGATATTAATCATGTGCTTTTTGAGGGAGAATTTCCATACAGAGTGTGGTCTTTTTTTGGAAATCTTATTGGCATATCTCTTGGTAGAACTTGGAAACTAAATGTTGAGATTTGGTTTAGGCGGGCTAGCTCTTCCTCACAGGTGGGCTTTATTGTTGGCATTATTCCCATTATTATTACTTGGCGCCTATGGAGAAGGAGGTGTCTTGCTCGAATGGAAGGTATATTGGAATCGCATAATTCTGTTGTTCATTCTATATGTGTGTGGTTAGGGTCCATCTCACAGGCGGCTAAGCAAAATAAAAATCTGTCTCGTCGAGATGGTATGATTCTGGAAGCTTTGCTGATAGTTCCGGTGGTTCCGTTTGGATTCTTTGGGTTTTCCATCTTTGAGATGTTAGATTGTAAAAGTTGGGGTTATTTGTAAGCCTTGGTTTTGGGTTGTGGTGGGTTTTGTTTAAATAGTGGTCTATTATTTTTGTTCTAGATTTTTTCTTGATTATGGGCCTGTTTTTCCATGGTCCTTTCTTGTAACCACGGTATTCCTCCGCCATAAGTGAGGGCTTTATTAATAAACTTTGGGAGGGGTCACTATTGGATATTTATTTGAGGATAATGTTTAGGATATTTTAGGAGATTTGAGAGGATTCTAAAAAGGGGGGTGGACGTGTAAAAGGAAAAAAAATTATCATACTAGGGCATCTCTCTCCCCTCTTCTCTAACTTTTTCTTCCAATTTTCGTGATGACTTTGTGTGAATGAACTTTCATAATTGGTCGAAGGAAACGGAAACCTCTGAATCAATAAAACTATGAGATCTGATTTGTTTTTAGTGTTCAATTTATGCTTTGAGTATCGAATGTTTTTCTATGCCTATTTTCATGATTGTCTCGTTTAATTACTAGGAGGCCTACTAGTTTATTATTCGTTGCAATCTACTGCTAGATTAGATATCAAATTCATAATTGTTTGATCCCTCTAATTTGTGAAGCAACTAAGATTTGATGATTTGCTGCGTCAGAAATGATTAGATCTTATGAAGAACACTTGACGAAATTAAATGCAACTGCTTGTGCTTGTATTGTTTAGCTTCATCGATCTCTCTAATTCTTAAAGCGGCTACTAGATTAAACCTTTAGCGCTTGTCTTGGGTTGTTTAGTAGTTAGGGTTAATTAGATCGCTTGTTTTCTAATTAACTACGACTAAGGAGAGATAGGAAAATAATTTCAACGGTGAATATTCAAAGTATGAATTAATATATATTTGTATCGATGATCAGTTGTAAAATTTCGATGGTGGATGTTGACTTAGACCAAGGTTTGTTCTTTTGATTGATTTTGATACTTTAATTTGAATTGTTTCTTAGTTGGTCTTCTTAAAATTGTTTTCGTTATACTCAAACCCCCCCTCCCAATCCTTGTTCACGTAGCATAAAATTAGGCTAAATACTCTCCGTGGGAACGATCCTTACTTGCACTACTACATGTATTTTTAGGAGCATAGGTTTTATTTTTGGTTGCCCGCGACAGCGCAGCACATATTTCTATTAGCATGAAATAATCACAGCAGAAAAATCTAAAACTATGAAGATTGAGCAATTTAATATGATACCAAATGAAATACTATTCATCCCGAAAGTAATTGTTCGGAGGCTCCAAATACAAGTACTCAAAACCTTGCCCCTTCCAAAATACCATCAAAACGTTGTCTATAATCGTTAAGTATTTAGCGAAACTAGTTAAGCCCCTAATGAGCTTTCATAAGATAATGGATCTCCAGTAGGTACTTCGAGTTAATCCCCCCATAATGGTCTATATACTCAAAGTGGTTTTCAAAGGGGAGGGCTTCCTCCAATTCGGTGGGCCAATGCGACACATACTCTCCATCTAGAAGGTCCTAAATATCCTTAAGCAAAAACAGTATGGCTTCCGTTTGGGTGTTTGCAATACTAAAGCACGCTTCTACTATGTACTAGTTCTCGATCATGTTTGGCCATTCATCCATCTTGCTAGCTAACTTCTAGTCCTGTCATAACCTCTACCATTCCGAAGGTAAATGGTAGTGGAAACTACCACACTGAGACTTCATGAAATCCTAGTAACTTATACAAAAAAAAAGAAAAAAAAAATAGAAAAAAAAAAGCATAGAGATAATATAAACATGTACAAGGTAAATCATGGGTATGAATGCATGAGCATGAACATGTGTTTTGACAAAAATAAATTTTTCTCCCAACTAGATTCCTTTTTCAAAACACTAATCTTGTAAGCATGTAACAAAAATAGTGAAGTACCATTTCTTACTAATTTCTTGTAATCTTATTCCATATAACAATATGTGGACACCTCACAACTATTCGTAGGAACCGTGGGCTCCCTGCCTGTTATCGCATTACATTGCCAATCCTTTGACCTGGTGTGAGTACGTTTAATTCAATATGTCAATTCACAATTTGCCTTCACTGTATTTTCAATGAGTTGCACCCACTGGAGTTAGGTGCAACTACTTCACTTCGGAATCCCTTGAAAAGAATCCATTTGAAATTCCTTGACTGTACATCATCAACCCAGGGGTTACCACTTCAATTTAGGCACTCTAGAGTGGACAGAAGAGTTCCACTAGAATATTCCCCCATCCTAGCATTGGGGTCGTGACAAAATCTTTTTTCTTTCAATGCACAACCCAAAAACATGTGACATGTACTTGCAATGAATTCATGCAACTTTTCATGTAACCATGTCATGTACTTGTAGTCAATATGCCAAGAATACATCATGTGAACAACTAGAAATAATTGGAACATTCAGATACGTATACATGAATATAATATATGAAGGCTCAACATGACATATCATTTTCTAAAACTCCAAACATGTCATTTAAATTAGAACTTCCAGTAAGGGGTCATTTGAACATAGTATGAAAATACAAAGATGTCAACCAACCATAGCATGAAACATTTGAGCGTAATCTTTCATTATCCAATACAAACAACAAGATGCAAAGTTTACATAGAGACAAAAGTATATCATCCAAGGGTAAGCTAGAGGCTAACTTGCATAGCTCCAATAATATTTTTCCAACAATCGAGCAACCTGAAAGTGTAAGTTTAGCTATTAGATTTGTGAAATAAAAGTTAATAACCAAGTATGTGTTTCGTGTACTAGGATTTAGACTTCCCAACCCTAATCGGTCATGAACCCCTTTTTGTGATTTTCATAAACATGTACACACATGTCATGAGGAACCCAAGGACCGAATGATGTCAACCCTCCCGATCTTTGTGTGAAACCCTAGTAGCTAAGTGTGTGTGTGTGTGTGTGTGTGTGTTGACAAGCGTGGTCTCACTCCAAACAAAGCATAGTGGCCGAAAATCCCATAGCACTCCAGATTGTGCTTCTTCAAATTGTGACTAGGTAAAACTCTTCATGAAACACATCTAAGAGGTTCCTCCTCACTTATCTTTCCACCAAAGACTTGGTTTTGAAGAAAAACTCTAAGGACTAACCATACTCAAATCTGGACTTCGAACATGGTTCATCCTTTCATGGCCAAACCTATCACTCAGTCATCTATATTGTGCTTCTTACAAAAGCACAATACCACCCTTGGTCCTTACAGACAGAAACCTTCCTCCCATCCTTTGTCACTTGCGTGTGTGAGTGTGGAAGAAGACTATTATTCTGAACTCCATACCGTGCCATGCTCCACCAAGAAAGTATCCTTGAATCTTCCTTCTTTGCTTGCACAAAGTAGGTGTTTGGATGAAGAGAAAATTTGAGAGTTGTCTCCTAGGGTATGGACGAGATAGAGAGGAGAGGAGAAAAGAGAAAGTCTTAAAACAATACCAAATGACATTTGATCTCCCCTCTAGCATGTATATGGGCACCGACCATAACTGAACTTATTTATAGGTCTTCTTGTTTCCACTCATTCTCTCTCTCTCTCTCTCTCTCATCATCATCTCTACTAGAAAGTGAAAAGCCAGAAAAAACCTCTAGCATGGGTGTTAAGTGGCCCCTTTCTTCTTTCCCTAGCCAAAACACCCCTTTGTCCCTTACTCGTCTACGACACTCCCAACCTCCGCTTGGGATTGGATGGTGACTGAAGCGTCGGGACATGTAACCCAAGGCTACATACCCCCATACATGAAAGTTAATATGCAATGTACCTAGCATATTTCTAACAGTATGCAATAATCTCATAGAAAACTCATAAAAATCTAAGTAAGATCATGAGTAATTTCAAAAGCATGGTACCATTTAAACTATAAATCCCAAAATCTCATAATCGTTCAAACTCCCCAAAAGAATACAAGATAACTTTAAACTATAAACCTCAAAATTCCAAGTTCACACCCTTGGTGACGCATAAAAAGACGCCGCTTACTCGTGGGACATGGAGTCCCAACTGATGGATCCCCAAACTATGAGCGACCCTCTAGGCTTCCATCATATACTCCCAAGCTTGTCTTATATAGCCAATTACATAGTCCATCCGATCTCCTATAGTGGAGACTCCCTCAAACTCAGGTAGCTCTTGTGATGTATGATCCTTATTCAGAATGTCTTGTATTTCCTTAAGGTAGCTTGTCGTAGTCCTCTGGCAAATAATAAAAAAATGGAAATAGACCTCAAGTGTGAACTCATCCTCGATAAGGTCAGGCAATTCGTCCATCTTGATCAGAATCCTGATGTCCTGTTATAATTTCTACCATTTTGGGTGGGGAATAGTAGTGAAAACTACCATAATGAGATTTCAAGAAAATTTCAGTTTGTTAACAAATAACATACAAACAGATAATATCAGCATATAAAGGCAAACCATGAGAATGTATGCATGGACTTGTACTTGACCCAAAAACTTGACTTATGCATATACGTACGAAATTAGTGACAGAAAATCATGTTTGACCTTTCAGAAAAACCTTTTTCTTCTTTTCACAACACATATTACTCATAGCCGTATAGTCCTTGTAACATATAGGTGGACACCTCATGGCTCCCCTATATACTGTAGGGCTCCCTACTAGTTACCACATCACTTCCCGTCCCACTTAAATGGTGGTGACTACGTCAAAGTTCTTATCATTATGCAACAGATCACATTTCGCCTTTACTGCATTCATCTTATGGCACCCACTAGCTTTAGGTGCTACATTGTTCTAGTGTCCTGTAGAAAGAACCCATTCGAGGTCTGTCGACTATGATTCATCAACCCTGGGGTTACCACTTCCAATTTATGCACTCCAGAGTGGAAAAAGGAGTTCCACTAAGTTATTCCCCCATCCTAGCATTTGGGGTTGTGACAACATGAAATAACATCCATCCTAGCATTTGGGGTTGTGACAACATGAAATAACATACTCTTTTGAGAAACGATGCACAACTCAAAATGCATGTGACAAGAATTTTGAGACTCTTCTTCTTTTATGAAAGACCCGATCATGCATGGTCATGAGTTACACAATTTCATGTAACACCTTTAAGCATATCACGTTTAATGCTTGAAAACATTCGAACACACAATATACTTGAAATGAAACAACATTCGGTGCCTAGCATGATAAGCAACAACATTTGGATCTTGGCAACCTAGTTAAGGCCGAGTATCAAAATATCCATAAACAACACATACAAGCATGACAATGACATGAGAACTCACATATAGAATATTTGACATTCAACAATTCCATAACCCAATTTGTTCGATAACATGCAAAGTTTACACAATACATACAAACATTACCCAAGGGTAGGTTAAGAGTTAACTTACAAAAACCGATGTAAAGAACACGATCAAGCAAGTTGAAAAATGTTTGTTAAACTTATTAGAAATAAGGAAAAAAAAAACCCTACTCCAACGTGTGTGTGGTGCGCGTTGCCATGTGTGGTGATCATCACTCTCATTGCCGAAACCTTATAGAGAAAGGAAACCCTAGTTTGGACCTAAATGGAGGCTGAAAGTCTCTCTTCCTTCCATAGGTCTCTTGTTCACTCATTCTTTGCTAATGGTGGTTCGATTTTCCTCTTGAGGAAAAGTCTAGTTTTTCCATGGTTTGACAACAATCCAAATGAAACCCTTAAGCACTCTAATCTTCTTCGAGTCTTGAGATAGAGTGGTGTCTTTCTTCACCTAAACCAAACCCTTTCTTCCCAAGAGAACCCTTGCGAACGTGTGTGCTTTGAGGAAATGAACGTAGTAGAGACTTAGTGGTTGTTACCGCGTGGATTTCCTTCTAACGTGGGCTCCTTGCTTCTCTTCTCCATCGTGTGGTTGGATCAATGGAGATGGGATGGGTGTGTGTAATGTTTGGTTGGAGAGAAAGTGAAAGAAAATTGACTTGTTCTTCCTCTATGGTAGACGTGCTTGAGAGAGAAGGGAGGTGACGGGCTCCATGCAAAATCACAAAATGACCTTTGGGTGACTTCTTTAGGGGGGTGTAGGTCATCAACCCCTAAAAGAAGTCCTTATATACTTCTCAATTTCCCACACACACTCTCTCTCTTCTATCATCATTTTTTACATTGGAAACTCAAGAGTAAATGTGTATGGGCACCATGTGGCATGCCCTTCCTCTCTTGGCCGAAACTTCCCACTTTCCCTCATGATGATTGCTTTTCTTTAGAAAACCAAAAGACTCTTCATCATGCATGACGAGTGGCGAGTTTTTGCCCTAATTTCGAAATCCTAAAATTTCCTTTGAATCCTCCTTTTGTGTCTAGGTTCAATGAACGTTTGGGGTATGTATATCTTTTTACAAAAATCCTAAACCAAAACCTAGGGTTAGGCATGTGTATGCTTGCCATGTGGCAAGTGGTGTGTGTGCGTGTTTGTGCCCATAGCCGACCCTCTCTCTTCCTCTCTTCTTACAAAGATTCTTCTAGAACCTTGGGGAGTGCGTGTGCTCCTTCCCCATGCAACCTTTCCTCTTTCTCATCGTTTCTTTCTTCTAGAAAACCCCCAACCTTAATGCACACATGACACATGGCAATGTGATGGTTGGTTTCCCTTGGATAGGCGTGAAACCCTTGGCCGAATGTCTAAGGTCTCTTGGAGACTCGTGCTTGAGGCCCTTGGTATCCCCCATGCATCTCTTTCCCTTCTTCCACTTTCATGTCTAGGTTCATTGTATCTTAGAGGTGGATTTGCATGTGAGCCATGTGGTATGTGGGTGGTTGAGTGGGGCATGTGCCCTATGTGTGCCGAACCCTTAATTCTCTTCCCTTTCTTTGGCTTTTTCTAGAAGCCTTCATGCATGGTTGCCAATTGGCAACTTTATGCTGACCAAGAGTGTCCATTCCTCAGGTCTCAAATGGTGAGTTTTCTAGGGAAAGCACAAAATAGCATTCCTTCTCCCAAGTAGGCGCCGCCATGCTCTAAACCATAGTTAGGGTTTTGCCTAATTCCCTTTTTGTCCCTAGATGGTCGATTACCACTTAGCCCCTTTCGGCCTCTATTGGGCTTGGACGCCAATACTATCAGGTCCAAGTGTTTCCTTCATGGTTCTAACATCTTCTTGGCTTGTCAAAACATTGGGCCAACTCTAACTAAGCTAAAATTAAATTGAAAAAATAATAATAAAAAAAAGAAGTGAGGATTTTGGCAAAAATCCAGGTCGTCACATCTTCTCTCTTTCTGAAACCCTAGAAGCTTCTACATGGCTACCATGTGGCATGTCTCCTTATTTTTCAAAAATTTTCCCTTGTGACTACATCTTCTAGAATCTCAAGCATCCTATGCATGTTTGCCCAGTAGCATGGTCGAATGCCTATCCCTTTCTCTTCATCATTTCCCTCTCTTGGAAACTTGAAAGGCTCATGATCGAAACCCTTGGAGGACAAGTGGTGCCTCCCTTGATGTGGCTAAAACTCTAAGTCTTCCTCATGGTCAAATTCTTCTAGAATCCCTACAGATCACATGCATGCTCTCCTAGTGGTTTGGTCAAAATCCTCTCATCCTTCTTCCAACATCATTTCTATTTCTAGAAATCTTAAAAGACATTCTGCATAATTGCTTCTTTGGAAACCCAAAGGTTTCCTTCTTGCTTGGCGCTAAGTGGTGCCTCCTTCCTATTCCCAAAACCCTAATGGGCTATTCTCAAGCCCTCATCCCTTTAGTGGCCAAAAATCATTGGGCCTAGGACCTTCTTTTGGGCTTGGACGCCTATTCTACGAATCAAAGGATAAAATTCATCTTATTACACAAGGTTCTAATGCCTATGGCCCTTGAGCGTATGTACTCTTATACCCAATTCTTAGAACTAACTCTCAACCTCAAGAACCTAGCTTGGGATGGGGTGTCAAATAATCACTCCATCGTTCGATGAGAAGAATCACTCTACCTAGTCAGTGTGCAAGCCGATTAACTTGTTTCAAACTATCTAACATGGGGAACTACTCAACCTGATCCACACACCTGAAGACAACACACAGGATCAGCTCGGAGAATCACTCTACTCGGTCAACCGGCTTGGAGACACAACACATGATATGCTTGGTGAATCTCTCTACCCTTCTATCAAGTGAGGTCAATACAAAAGCGTTCCATCCCGATCATTATGGCGCCTCCATCTACTCGTATGAAACTCATGGAAACATGCCATAGGAATGACGCGAGGAATCACTCTACCCCCATCCATGATGATTGATAAACGGCAAGACTCGTGCACCTGAAATCATAATCATCACCAATTGACACTATTCAAACTCATTATCTCAAAATTGCAGTGTACAGATAATCAATAAATATAATGAAGAAGATATATATTATTTTCAAGTGGAAAGCTTAATCCTTACAACATACTCACAAACATTCACACCACGTTGCTAATACAGTGTTGAAAGCTAACCTACCTAGGCTGTATTTAAAATACTAAGGTGGTGTTGGCGCTGCTCCTCCTGTTTCTTCCTTCACAATCACTTGCTTTTCTTAAAGACATTGATTCTAAAGATGATCAATCACTTTTCAATCTCAAAAGTGAGATCTTTTCCATTGTCCAATGCCTTTTTATAGGTTGTACCATCTAGCATCCTTCTGACATTCTTTTGACCCAATGTATGCTTGAATAGGGGCCCTTTGATCTCGGTTGTCCATTTGTCCTCTAGACTTATAGAATTGTAGAGATTGAGTGACTGATGGGACAAGGCACACGTTCTTGTGGAGTCACCTTGGGTCCAATCCAACAGTCCCTCCCCTTATAAGGGTCCCCAAATGTCTATACGTCTTAGCTAATGCGATATGGCCTGCAAATCCGTAATCTTTTCTCCGAAGTCTCACTCCGGACGTGACGTCTCAAGTGGAGTATGGGCCTCCGCGTACGACGCCTACCACCTCATGGACATCTTTTTATTATCCAGGAGAGCCCTCATGTCCATATTGGTCTTGTCCTTAACCGTTGCTCGACTTTGTACTGTGAGACATCCTCTTTTAGAACTACTAGCCTCTTTAGCTCTCTGTGCTTGCTCTTGGTTAACATAGTGCTTGCTCCTTAGCATAAGGTGAAAAGCCTTTTATCACCCTGCGCAAAGATGTGTCATCTAGGCTTTCTGAAATGTGCTACTCTCCTTACTCTTTGTTTGGCCTTAGGTTGTTCGCCTAGTTGCCTCTTCTTCACATGCTATTGGACAAAATTTCTTAGGTTCTCTAGTGTTGAACCTTGTCTTTTAGGCTTTCTACATAGCTCTGCTTGCCCTATCCTTTAGACTAGCTACCCTTTCCTTGATCATTGCCTTATCTTCCATAGCACCTTTTCCCGTAGAAAAGAGTATCTTCCCTTGCTTCAGCACAGTCCTCACATCCTCCCCTCCTTAACAAGGAATTTCGTCCTTGAATGTTGGTGACGACCATCCCTCAATATGACATTCAAAGGAATGTGCATGAGGTGGGGCATTCTTCAGTGTTCCCTATAGATACCGGTCGAGGTGATGACCCACTCTTTCCTCGATCCGCCCATAGACCTTTATAATCTTCAATTGGGACAAGAGCTACCTCATTTTGCCTCCTCCGTTGGCTGTTTCTATTTCAGTTGTCAGTGTTGCTCTCCCGCGTCCTAGCTCCTCCATTAGATTTGGCATCGTAGGACATTTGTGAATTCTCAGCCTTGTCCTTTTATTGTTCATCACGTTCCTGGACCATTCATTTCTCCCCTTGTTGCCTCGTGGTGTGGTCAATCATTTATGAGATTAGGGTCCTAGCCCTCAGACGATTGTCTTCATCTCGACGTCGTTGCTCTTCAATTCATCGTCGTTATCCCTCTAGACTTACTGCCTTGCATCTTCCTTCAATGAAACGACGGATTACTTCCAGCAGTAAGACTGCCTTTTGTGGTGTCCTTTCTCTCGCACCACGATAATAGTTTGAGAGTTCTAGATGTTGTATCTAAAAAGGCAGTCTAAAGGCTCATTTATACCCTCATGCCTTCAACTTGACTATTCCACCCTCACATAGTGCACTTCAGGTATGTTACAATGGTGCGAGTAAATAGGGAAGTTCCTCTTGCATGACCCACTCACTTTTTCATGTAAACTCCTCGTTTCCTGTACTTCCCTATTGCACCTTCACCATTGGAACGATTTTGGACCATAGCCTCTACTCCTTCCAATCTACGATACGTACAAGTCCTTCCTCATAGGTGAGATTCATTTGCAATAGAACCATATTTGACTTAATCACTCGTGATTTTGCACCCCACCCCAAAATTGATCCATAACACATCATGTGATGCCCCTAGATTTCGTTTGGGATTGACGGACATCTGAAGCATTGGGACATGCAACATAAGGTTACCTGCACCCGTTCATGACATATAAGCTGCAATGTTCCTAACATGCATATAGCATTATGCAATATTTACAGCGGATAATTTTTTTCTTTAGCAATACTATGCACCAAATTGAAAATATCACAAATATTTAAAACATACTTCATACAAAAGGACATACTCAACAACAGAGATCATAATGCTAGTCAATAGCTATCATCAAAAGAGTACTGCAGATGCAACACCATAGTACAAGTAATAATTTAAGTTAACTACTATATTAACATTGACGCCGCACCGTCGCTCAATCGACCATGTCCAGTTGGTCAAATCTTTATTCTCCTTCAGTTCCTATAACAAGATATACCATTCCGGGGGGGGGGGGGTGGTAGTTGAGACTACCATAATGAGATTTGATTACAAATCTTAGTAAGTTAATAGAAACCTTCACACAGGTTAATGACACATGTATAGAAGTAAAAGCATGAATGCATAATCAAAGTCATAAGTAATCAAAGTATAACTTGACATACAACATAGCATAACTGACATAACTTAAATTGAAGCATAAACTGAACTTGACTTGCTTAAACTGAATTGGACATAAACTGAGAGTTGACTTGAGATGACATGAATTTGATCTGAGACTTAACTTAACATGAACTTGATCTGAGATTTGACTTAACATGAACTTAATCTAAGACTTGAGACTTGACTTAACATGAACTTAATTTGAGATTTGACTTAACATGATGATTATAGTACAGTAGATTTTACTCATTCACAATAGTACTCGGCAGTGCGTATCATCCTTGACCGTAGTATAATT
Source organism: Juglans microcarpa x Juglans regia (assembly GCF_004785595.1). NCBI lineage: Eukaryota > Viridiplantae > Streptophyta > Magnoliopsida > Fagales > Juglandaceae > Juglans > Juglans microcarpa x Juglans regia. The sequence goes on from NC_054603.1 coordinate 21,064,193, forward strand.
TAACTGACATAACCATTTGTAGTATGGCAGATTATACTCCTTCACCATATTACTCGGTTGCGCATAAGCCTTGACCATAATACCAAGTAGCGCGTATCATTCTTGATCATAGTACAACTTAACTGATAACATGAACTTAACTTGAACATAACATGACTTGAAACATGACATGAACATGAATTACATGGATAACTTGACATGACTGTTCTTGAAATACACAAACTATATTCGAGTTGAAACGTGACTGGAATATGAAAGGATAGAGGCCCTGACATAACAGAACATGACTTAAGTATAACTCAAAAGATATGACTTACTTGAGATAGAAGCATTTCGTAACATGACAAAATATATAACAGACAACATTTTGTACCATGGGATAACATGTAACAGACAACATACTTAACGTGACATACTTGCAATAGTGAATATTACATGACATGACATACATGTAACATATGGCATACTTAACATGACTTACTTGCAATGTATAGTAATAAGTGACAGAATAACTTGCATAATAGATGAACAATTCGTGATAGAATAAATTCTATGTAACATATGAATATGTAATTACTTGGCATGGAACATATGATAACATACATACATACACTGTAGTTACTTCACTCATCACACATATACATTAAACTTATAGTAAGTTAAAAGCTAACTTATCTTGGTCTTCACGTTTCTAAGCAAAACTCAAGTGCAATCATGAGGAACTGAAAGTAGTGATTTCTAAAAATTAAAACTTAATCACTAACAATTAGAAATATGAAAAAATATTAACTTAGAGTAAAATTATCATTTTAGCCTCTAAATATGGAAAAATGATTATTTTACCTAACTGAAAGATTTTGCATCATAACTCTAAAAATCACTAAAATTTACATACCTCATGTAAATCTTGTCCCAAACTCAAATATCAAATCAGAAAAATTTAAAACTAAACACAACCATAAAAATTGTATAGGGGCTGAAACATGCATAGGTTTTTTCCCTTGATTTTTGTTGCAATTCTCCCAATTTAAATACTCATGATCAAATCAACTTTTTGCAACAAAGATCTTCTTATCCTAAGTTAAAAAACATACTTAAACATCCATTAAAAGAAATGCTAATCACCACCACCAAACTTTTTAGTAAAAAGATCCAAACTTTTCAACCAAAAACAAACCCTTGAATTACAAGTTTTGACCTTATTCAAAACATCTCCAAGAATTCGAAAAAAAAAAATCAAATCTTACTCCTAACATATTCATAGCATCATCCTAAGACCAACCATGCTTTAAATCATCAAACAAAAGTCATCAAAAATCACAAAACAATACTTGGAGTTTTCGGTTCTACACTTAGTCCAAAAATAGAAACTTTTCCTTAACTAGCTTTGATCAATCTCTTGATCCATGATTTAAAAGGATTAGATCTTTAAACTAAAACATCACATAAAAAAAAATGTTTCCTAAAGAAGATCCAACCATCAAAATTAAAATCACATGGCTAAAAAAAATAAAAACATGGATCTAACCTGAAACATTAAATCTTAGGTCTAAACAATACAGAGGTCTTAGAAAAATACCAGTGACGATGCCGGCTCCTTCAATTCTTGGGGTGCTAGCATTTGTGTCTCCTTGAGTGATAGCGTACACTCTAATAGGTACATGATGTCCCGGCTTTAGTTTGCTGTCAATGTTGGGGGAAATTCTACTTTCTTGAGACTTATTGAGACAGTCTCTTTCATATGGCCTAGTTGACCACAATCGAAACAAGCCCCCGAAGTGAGTCTGCATTCGCCTCCATGTTTCCTACCACACTTTCTACATGCGGGTAGTGGAATGGGCATTTGTCCTCCAATCATGACACCATTTCCTTTGTCTGCTCCAATCATTATCCTCTTATTATCTGGGCTTCCACTGACAGAGAATGGATAAGCTCTCTTCTTCTCCGAATTAATGTGGGCAGTTAAGCCCTTATACTCTGTTTCAACAATAGCCGCTAGATTAACCAACTCTTGTTAATTCTCAATCCGGAGACAAGCCATTTGGCTATAGACCCTAGGCTGAAGTCCTCCTTGAAATTTCTGCGCCCACATCCTCTCTGAAGATATCAGATGAGGTGTAAACCTCCCAAATGCCATAAACTTGGCAGCGTACTCTTCCACAGTCAAATTGCCTTGAGTTAAAGATGCGAATTCCTGCACCTTCAGCTGTTTGACATAATTTGGGAAGAATCTGTTTTCAAACTCTTCCTTGAACCTCTCCCATGACAATGCAGCCAGACTTCCTAGTTCCCTAACTAGAAGCTGTCTACGTGTGTCCCACCGTATTCCAACTTCTCCTTGGAATAAATATCCAGCATATAGGACCTTCTAGTCCTCAATACATCCACAAATCTAGTACATCCTTTCGAGATCCATAATCCATTTCTCAGCTCTTAGTGACCCTTCATAACCAGAGAAATTCGGGTAACGGTGAATCAAAAACTTCTCATATGGACAACCCCTAACTTCAGGTCTGGGTACGTGCACTTGCTACTGTTGCTAATGTCTAAGCACGTCAGCCAGTACACGTACAACTTTAGCTAATCCTCCATCCATCGGGGGGATTCTGATTCTCTTGGTTGCTACCACCTTCAAGGTTCCGAGGTATCCTACCGTGAGTCATGTGTCACTTCCTGAAACACACGACTACACGTATTACAACCACGTACTATCTCTCATACTTCAAGAAATTCAAGCCTAATGAAGACTAAAATTTCAAGCCTAATATTTGGTGCATTTCCTAAGGACATGTGGATTTAAAACCAGAGACGTATGTGTCTGATACCACCCTATCACGCCCCCAAATTCCGTTTGGTATTGGATGGATATCTGTAGCGAAGGGACATGCAACACAGGGTTACCTGTCCCCGTTCATTACATATAAGATGCAACTAATATGCATATAGCATTATGCAATATTCGCAGAGGATAATTTTTTTCTTTAGCAATATTATGCACCAAACTGAAAATATCTCAAATACTTAAAACATACTTTATACAAAAGGACATACTAAACAATTGAGATCATAACACTAGTCCAAAATGGCTTTGATCAAAAGAATACTGGAGATGCAACTCCAGTGTACAAGTATAACTTTAAGTTAATTACTATATTAATATTGACGCCGCACCGTCACTCAATCGACCATGTCCAGTTGGTCGAATCCTGACATAACTTAAACTAAAGTGTGAACTGAACTTGACTTGCTTAAACACTAGACTTAAACTGAGACTTGACTTGACATTAACTTGATCTGAGACTTGACTTAACATGATGAATATAGTAGGGTAGATTTTACTCCTTCACCATAGTACTCGGCAGTGCATAGCCTTGACCGCAGTACCAGGCAGCGCATATCATCCTTGACCATAGTATAATTTAACTAACATAACCTTTTGTAGTACGGCAAATTATACTCCTTCACTGTAGTACTCGGCAGTACATAAGCCTTGACCGCAATACCAAGCAGCACGTATCATCCTTGACCATAGTATAACTTAACTGATAACAAGAACTTAACTTGAACATAACATGACTTGAAACATGACATGAACATGAATTACATGGATAACTTGACATGACTGTTCTCGAAATGCACAAACTGTATTTGAGATGAAACGTGACTAGAATAGGAAAGGATAGAAGCCCTGGCATAATGCAACATGACTTAAGTATAACTCAAAAGATATAACTTATTTGAGATAGAAACATTTTGTAACATGACATAACATGTAACAGAAAACACTTCGTATCATGGCATAACATATAACAGGCAACTTACTTAACATGACATATTTGTAATAATGAATATTACATGACATGACATACATGTAACATATGGCACATGACTTACTTTCAATGTATAGTAATAAGTGACAAAATAACTTGCATAACAGATGAACAATTTGTGACAGAATAAATTCTATGTAACATATGAATATGTAATTACTTGGCATGGCACATATGATAACATATATACATACACTGTAGTTCCTTTACTCATCACATATACACATTAAACTGATAATAAGTTAAAAGCTAACTTGCTTCGATATTCGGGTTTCTAAGCAAAACTCAAGTGCAATCACGAGAAACTGAAAGTAGTGATTTCTAAAAAGTAGAACTTAATCACCAACAATTAGAAATATGAAAAAATATTAACTTAGAGTAAAATTACCATTTTACCTTCTACATGTGGAAAAATGATCATTTTATCCCTAACTTAAGGATTTTGCATCCTAACTCCAAAAATTACCTTGCCCTAAACTCAAATATCAAATCAGAAGAATTTAAAACTAAACACAACCATGAAAACTATATAGGGGCCGAAACATGCAAAGGCTTTTTCCATTGATTTTTGTTGCAATTGTCCCAATTTCAAAAACTCATGACCAAACCAACTTTTTGCAACAAAGATCTTCCTATCTTAAGTTTAAAAACATACTTAAACATCCATTAAAAGAAATGCTAATCATCACCACCAAACGTTTTAGTAAAATGATCCAAACTTTTTAACCAAAAACAAACCCCTAAGTCACAAGTTTTGACCTTATTCAAAACATCTCCAAGAATTCAAAAAATAAAAAATAAAATCTTACTCCTAACATATTCATAACATCATCTTCAGACCAACCATGCTTTAAATCATCAAATAAAAGTCATCAAAAATCACAAAACAACACTTGAAGTTTTCAGTTCTACACTTAGCCTAAAAGTAGAAATTTTCTTAGGTCCAACTGAAATCACCATAAAATGAACCCTCCATGCTTAATAAAACTCTTTACTGATGAAATCACCATAAAATGAAACCAATAACATATCTACGGAAACTAGAAACAAAGGCGAACAGCTTTGATGAAGGTGTCATTGTGAGAAAATACTAATAAAGGATCGTAATTGGCCACGTAAAATGACTCAGAAAACTTCCCGAGAGAGCTACTAAGTTTTTCTCTCTAAAAAGGGGGATGAGAAGTGATGAAATGAAAGGAAAGGTGCCTTGCACGCCTCTAGACTTTTGGAGGGTGAATTATGGGCTTGAATGACCCTTGAGGGATGGTGCTTAGGTCACAATAGGGCAAAAATAATGGAGGGGGAATGGGTTGCTATTGCCTCCTTCTAGAAGGGGTGTGATGAGGTGGCTTTCTCCCCTCACATCAAGTACAACTTTGGTGTGCATGAGTAGTGGATGGTCGGCCATTTGTGGGTGGAAACTTTCTCAAAAGGTTTTGCCAAGTTAGTCAAAATTCGTGGACCTTAAATAAGTGGGCTTCATATGGGGTTTACAGATTGGGATGCTATAAAGCCCAAAACTAATTTTTCTTGACCCAATCAAAATTTCAAGGTTTAAAGGGTTGGATAATGATGTCATAAGATGAATTTGAGGAATTAATAGCATGTGAAAGTGATTTAATCAAGTGATTAAGCATAATGCTAGAAATTGGATCAAAATAGGGTTTGGGGGCCAACTTTAGGGTTTGGGGAAACTGTTTAGGGTTTCAGTTTTAACCAAGATTTTGGGTTTCAATTGGATTCCAACCATTTAAAGTTTCACTAAGGTTGAAACCCTCTTTGGTCTGGCACAAAATGGTTGATTAAAATGAAAAAGAATAGGGCTTAGGTGGCTTGATCTCACACTTTGATTCCTTCATAATCCAACTCATGGTTTCTCTTTGTGCCAAGTGTCCAATACTATTCACCAAGTGTGGCTAAGATCCTACCAAGTGTCCAAATAAAACTTCTCTAACTAATTTGAACATTCCATACTTTGATTTTGAAAACACTGGGCTAGATGCTACTATAGAGGTACTATTCACTCTAGGAAAGTGAAACATAAAATTTGCACTGTGAAATCCTAAATATTCATACAAACCTAACTGTGCAATTTGTTTATTGAAATTCAATCCCAAAGTGCCTCAAAATAAGCAATACGTGTTTTCGAACAAGCATTTCGTCCGAAAATTAGAAACTGGATTATTGCACCATAAAACTCTAAATAATCAACTGAGTCTAATGGCGTAGACCATAACTTAATCTGACACTTCTAAGTACATCAAATAGATAAAATCGCACTTTTGGCACCACAATGAGTGATAACTCTAGCTGTGCTGACAAACTAAAACCTATGCGATTGATTGAATCGTAAAAACTTAGGGTGTTTCCACGGGGTTCCTATAGCCAATAGAAATTTCTTCAATGAATTTCTAGTGGACTATTGCACATCACCCATTTGCTTTGCATGTGGGAAGGCAACAAAGTTTAGTTCATGAGACTGCAACAGAGTGGAACAACCGCGACACAAAGTTCCTTACCTTAGCTGGATCTAGCGTCGAAGGGTATGGTAATCTTAGTAGAGCTGAAGAGACCTTCTTCAAGCAAATGTAAGGGGTGCAATGGCTAAACTTGTTGGAATATAACACTAAACTATTCTTTAGGGCTATGAAGAATCACCAAAGCAAAAACAAGATCATGCTAGTGTGCAAGGTTGATGGAACAAAGTAGAGAATCCTACCAAAGTCATGGCTGACTGGATGTGTACTCATGCAATACCCCACTAGAAATACAAGAGCTAAGAGATTCTTGTGGAAAAATCTTGGACTATATGACAATGGTCATGAGGATTTGGTCAAATTTAAAGAATTATGATCCTTAAATGCACCAAGCTTGTTGGATTTAATTGAGGCATTTTTTTATCATAATTTGATAAAACAACTTTCACCATTGCTCTAATTGAAATTTTTGAAAAATTATAGGGCAATAATTTTTTTTTTTTTTTTTGTGAAAATGTGATGCCAAGTGGCCAATGGAAAGGTGACACGTGGCATGAGGAGGACTTGCCACCTCAATGGACATGGTAATTGGTTTGTTACCAATTCTTGGAAGCTAGATGGATAAGGGAAGGCCCAAGTTTAGTGGGACTTGAAGGTCCAAACTTATTAAGCTCAGGCCCAAGGCAAGGCCCAAAACAAAGCACAAGGTAAGGCCCAAAGTGAGGCCCAACTCAATGAGCATTTGAGGCCTAAGATAAAGCCCAACATATTGGAACTTGAAGCCCAAAGTGAGGGCCAAAATTATGGCCCAACTTGAAGTAAACTCAAAGGTTAGCGAAACATGGGTACCAAGCCTGCTTTAGATCCCCGTCCTATCTATGCTAATCTAACAAACACATTACCCACAAGCACATGGGATTGTCGAGCCATCATTTTTCTACCATGCTCAGCCCTTCTACCATAAGATTAGATCATTTTGTAAGAGCATCTAATGATTTCCTAAACTTAAACCAAGCCTTGTCCCATTGAAACTACACCAAGCATAGAGAGTCATGTGCAGCCATATTGCTTAGTCTAAACCATTTGGTTTTCTACAATTTAGTCCCTCTTTCATTGATTTAGAACATCATTATACATACCTAAACAAAGGGGTTAAGATTAGCATATGAATTGAGAGCCATAAGCCATGCCATTGTTGGGTAAAAGCACTCAAGGAGGGGAGATGTATGCAGCCGATCACATCAAGTCTTCTTTCAAATATTTTCTCTACAAACTTCAGCCCTTTCACCATTCATTTGACTACAATTTAGGTCTGGAAAAGAATCCACCCCCCCCCCCCAATCCCCAAATCAATCACCCTACACATGTCATGGAAATTGGAAGAAGTGAAACAAGCATTGAGAAGGCCATGTGCCTTGTGTCTCAGCCAATGCACTCACCTAAACCCTTCCCTCACTTTTCTGCAAATCACATCCATTTATCCATCATTCAATGGGTTATCTTCATAGTGAGAGGCAGCATTGATAGCACCTTCAAAAGTGTGACGCCCCTAACCTCCATTTGATATTTGATGGAGACTGAACTATCGGGACATACAACACAAGATTACATACCTGTACATGATAGATAGTATGCATTGCACCTAGCATTCATCTAGCAATATGCAATAATTGCAATGGAAAAATTCTTTCAATTATACTTTGTACCAGAAAATCCCAATAAAATCTTCATATGCATACATACTTGTTCATTTTCCATCAAGAAGACATAAACTGAGTCATAAAATATCTTTTTAGAGTAGTAAACTCCTTAATACAATTACATCATGCCTTACATTTGCCTCCATAATACAAACTTAGAACATTAGGCCATAATTAACTGATAACCTCTACAGACTCTACCATTTCAGGGTGGGAATGGTAGTTGCGACTACCACGGTGAGATTTATACAAATCTCAGTAACTTATGCAACTAAGTTGTTCGCATAAAAATATATCTGCAAGTGCATAGAATTGTAACAAGTTGAAACCATACAAATTCACAAAATTCACATAAAATTTCTCTAGGTACTCAAAACAATTAATGATCATAAGAGGCATTAATTGAACATAAGAAATATCAAATTAAGTAAGATCAAGTAAATAATTAACAACTAGACTTAAGCAATGAGAATTTTTCCTAAAAATTATAATAAATTTCAATCATATTCTTATCATAGGCTTTGTATTCATCAAACCAGACTATTTTTATCATCATTATTATTATTATGCTTATTATTATTATATCTTTTTTTCTTTTTCTGAATAAAATAATATATTTTCCTCCCAAACTTAAATATCACATTGTCCTCAATTGGAAAAAGGAAGAAACGTTCAAGCAAAGAATGAGAGGAGGTAAGAGATGCTCCCTTGATTTCTTATTATTATTATTATTATTTATTTTCTGGTCTTCCAATTGAATATTTTCCTTGAAGGTGCAATCGTGTACTCCTTAGAGATCTCCCCGGCCTCTTCATTCCTTAAATTTGATGGAAGCGGTTTGAGTTCAAGCTTGGGTGGTTCGTTACATGGTAGCTTTGGGAATTCAGCTCCATAAGTCTCGTCAGCCATGATCATATCTCAGTCACTTATTTGAAAACAGGAATGTACCTCGGAAGGGAACGTGACTTGCTCCTCATTGACCCTCAATATGAGTTTCCCTTTCTGGACATCATTTCAAGTTCTCCCCCTCGTAAGGAAAGGTTGACCCAGTATCAAAGGGATCTCCTTGTCCTCCTCCATATCGAGTGCAATGAAGTCGGTCGGGAAGATGAACTTATCAACTTTCACCAGTACGTCCTCAATGAGTCCTCTCGGGTATTTAATGGATCTGTCTGCCAACTGTACAGAGATGGTGGTTGGCTTTGCTTCTCCAAAACCTAGTTCCTTAAGCGGCAGTTTCTTTTGTACAATTGCACTGCTCTCCTCGGACGCAAACTGTAGAGAGAACTGATTATCAATCTTATTTTTTCTTAATCTCTGCAGAAAAGGAATTGGTGGATCATAAATTGAAAGAGAATAAGTTTCAAAAATAAACTCCTAGATTTCTTGGGTTTTACAGCCCCTTTATTCTCTCTATTCTTCTCAGCTTGTTGGTCAATCGCCTCGCGATCGGTTTCTCTTCACCTTGTCTTTGGTTTCCGTCTTCTCGGACTCCATATTTTCGACAGCTTCTTCATCTTGCTTGGTTTTAACCAAACTGTGGCTGGTCATATGTCTGCCCACTTCTCTACATTAATGTTTTTACATGTTCCTTCCGATTGTTTATATTGTTGCTCGGTAAAGTTCCTATTGTCCTCTCAGTAAGCATGTTTGAGAGCTAACCGATTTGTGCCTCAAGATTTTGGATTGAAGCTAAGCTATTTTGGATCACCATATCAACCTTTTGCATTGCCATATCAGTCTTTTGCATCACCATGTCAGTCTTTTGCATGTACTGCATGATCATATCTTCAAGTGTCGGCTTCTTCTCTTGCTGTGGAAACTGTTGAGGTGGTCTAGCCGGCACTTGGTTATTATTTCATGAAAAATTAGGGTATTTCTCCATCCGAGATTGAACACGATTGAATAAGGATTATTTTGACATTGGAAATTGGACACGTAATAGGCTTGTTCATAACTCGATTGGGCAAAAGGATTCCCCACTTGACAATCAATACTTGAATGATTTCCTGCACAATGATCACAAATAACATTAGTTTGAATAGCATTAAAGTTCATCTTACCTATTTGTTGATTTGCAAATTGAGTCGCAATTTCGAACATAGCATAATCTCTGAACGCCTTGTACTCCTGGTCGGCGATATTAAATTTGGAGGCAGCGACATCTTTCTTCTTCTCTTTATTGTATGCCTTGTTCTCTTAATAAATAAAATAAAATTCAAAGTAGTAAAAATCTAACTGGTATCAATATCAATAACAAATAACTATTCCCCGGCAATGGCGCCAAAACTTGTTCGTATAAAAATATATCTACAAGTGTACAGAATTGTAACAGGTAGTAAAGTGTTTTAAAGAAAACGGTTATCAAACCCACAAGGAATAATTATACTATTGAGTATTGAAATTGACTAAATTAATTACTATTTGAAAGACCAAAATTTGAAGAATAGTTTATATTAAACTAAAGAAAAGAACATTAAAATTTAGATTAAAAATAATATGAATAGATCTAGATTATTTGACTTCACCTAACAAATCCCGCAAAGTTTTTTCCTCCTTGTTATAGAATCCCAATTATCCCAAGTTCATGATAAAAATCCCTTAACTATTCAATATTTTCTCTCGAACAATACAAAAATATCTCCAACTAATAACTATATATCTCTATGTGAATTTAACTAATTGGGGACTTATTAAGTTATTTGAATTTTTCTTAAAAATCACACTAGTCGCGGTAAAACATCTATGCTTTCGCTGAACTAATGGTGTGTAATCCTAGAGCTTTAATCACAAATCACCTCTCGTTCTCATTGCAATTCAAAAGATCAAACAATAATTAGCTAGAAAATTGTAAGCATTATGAACAAAGAATAAACACCCAATCATGGAAATATTGAAAATAAAATAACTTGGAATATAAATTGTGTGTTCAATGCTAAGCTACATCAAAGCTCTAGAAAATAAAATTAGTTCATAATGAAATTAAAAAGAAAAAGAATAAAACTGGTGTTCTTCATTAGAGTCAGTTGATGAAACATGCGGCTCCCGCCTCTGCTCCCCTAGATCTGCTTTCTTGAAAGAAACTCCAGTAATAAACTCTAAACTATCGAAACCTAGACTTAGACTCTCTAAAACTCAAAACTAAAACTAAGATTAAAAGCCAAGATTCTCTATTCATCCCACAAGACGGGATTAAATATATGTTAAAACTCAAATCCGAAAATAAAATAAATGCGGCTATAATCTAGCCTAAAAATCTTGAAAATAGTTTTTAGAGATAGATGTTAATATAAAATGAAATTATCCCAAGAATATTGGAATGATCTAAAATGAAAGATTCAGTGATATGTAGCTTGAATTACGGAGTTCGAGAGGATTTGGCCGTCAATAGATTGATTGCGGAACTTAGAAGGGTCCCACCGAGTAGATGCCGTGTGCGCTAAATATAACTGGTGGGCGTGTAGGTCACAAATGACCAAGCGTGGAGGTCACAAAGACACACATCCCTCTTCTCGCCTACCGAGTGGAAAGACTCATCTCGCCTTTTCTAGTTGTTGCCCACGATGTCATTTAGGTTGGTCTTTTAAGTTGGTCGTTTAGACTAGTCGCCCAATCTAATCGCCTAGAGCCTTCTGCCAAATCTTCGTGCCTTTTGGTGCGAGTCTCCTCGCTTACTAAGAGATAAGTCTTTGAGTGAGAAAGATCTCTTTGCTACCCACAGGACAAGGCTCTTCGCCCAAATCTCATCGGCTATCTTCAGATCTCGCTGCCTCTCATCGGTTTGGATCCGTTGTCTCTTCTTTTGTACTAAAATGCTCTCCTTTTGCACTAAATCTTCTCATTCCTTCAAATCCAAGAAAATAAATATAAATATGTAGAAATAAAATAAAATCAATAGTATTGAAGGGAAAATGATATTTTAAATAAATAAAAGAGTGATAAAAATCACATAAAAATAACACTTATCATAAGCTACCAACAATATATCAAGCATGCACGATAATAAACTTGGCATGTATGCATGACAAACATGGACTTGTTTTTGCAAAAACATAACTTGATAATATCATAGCTTTTCATGAACATGGCATGCTTGCTTTCATAAACTGATTTGATTCATTCATATTATTGTTCTTGCATGAAATGGATGCTCCACGCTTACCCATAAACTGTGTAGTCTTGTCGGTACTGCAACATATCATATGTCCTTGTACCAATTGTGAGTATATCATGAAGGCCTTACCCGAAGGCAATCTCATTGCTTGTACTTGTAGCATGTTTCAGCACCACTGATGTTGGGTGCCTTTTACTTCTCTTCGGAATCCTTTTGGAGCCATTCGAAGTCTAATTGATGGTTTTTTGTCAACCTAGGGGACTCCACTCCGTTTTATTCACTCTAGAGTGGATATTAGAGTTCTATTAGGATAATCCTCCATCCTAGCATTTGGAGTTTTGATACAACTTAACAGTTCTTGCTTGACTTAGAAAATACTTTATGATGGACTTGCATGCTTCATGACATGATGATCTTGACATGTGACAAATATTCATGATTGATGTGTATAAGGACATGGCATGGCATAGACATTTCAAATAAATTAAACATATAATTATAACATGGATTTAGTTGCATGAATCTTACCATCTTACATACTATAATACACTACAAGTAAGTTAGAAACTAACTTACATATAGTTATGCATTTCGCATTTGCTTTTCTGCGTAATCGTAACTTTAGTGTTCGAACTCAATATTGAAAACCTTATATTAAAAGACTATAAATAACCTTTCTAAGATCCTTGAAGACTTTCCGTTGAAAGGTTCTTGGACTTTTACAATATACACAATAACTCTTATATTTGTTACTATTTGTAACTTGAGCCCATCATTAACCCTTTCCATAAACTTCGTTCTTTTCTTGCCAGGCCTAATATTTCATCAACTTTATCATCATGTACTACACACAAAACTGTCAACATTAACTCTTAATTAGATTAGAACAGGAACTAAATCCATTATTCTTCCATACTCTCGTCACCCAATAATCAATAAACACTAAGATACACATTCTAATCATTTGCCGCTTAAGCCCAACATAGATTCATCATTCAACCATTGGTCATGCCTAACACACCTAAAACACTCAAATTTGTCTTGTTCTTGAATCTCAGTCTTCATGAAATTCCAACCTAAAAAGCATTATGTTAAGGCAGAACTAACAAACCCTTCAACTACATCAATATACATGCATATGATCAATCTATGAAGCCCCCAAATTCTGCTTGGGATTTGACAAACTCTGAAGTGTGGGGATATGCAACACAAGGTTGCCTACCCCAATTTATGACAGATAAAGATGCAATGCCTAGCATGTATCTAAAAATATCCAATATTTGCAGTGGATAATATTTTTCTTTGCACAATACTATGTACCATATAAGACATATCCCAAACATCCAAACATATTTCATAATCTTAAGATAACTGACGTTCAAAAGATACAGTGTATATCCAAAAGATCTGTAACATTATGAGTATTGAGATAGCGCTTCTTCAGTACATGCAAAGACTAATATAACTGCTAGGCTAGTCCATCGAGTAGCTGGTGCAACTCGGCTGAGGAAGCCAAAATGCTATTGATAAAATGGAGAATCAAAGCAATTAGCTCCGCATCGTTGTGTTGTCACCTAGTCAATCTCTTCCAGTTGACCCTCTGTCGCATCTCCTGATCTTGGCACATGATCTACCAACCAAAAATCACCAACTGAACCTTAATTAGGCCAAAAATAAAATTTTGGGCCTATGGGCCTAACTAAAATTTCAAGTCAACCATAACAAAAGTAATCATGGGCTCACCCAATGTTGCTCAATAAAACTAATTTAGTCCCAATAAAATTTTCTATCATTCATTTCTAAGCATTTTGGGTCAGGGTGTTACAAAAACCTTCCTGAGAATACACTAAATGAAGTTAAACCGACAAAGAGAAGTGGACTAACTTGGGGCAGAAACCAGCAGTTGCAACTGGTTTTCCTTGGGAAAACTAAACCCCATCTAATCTTCACATGTGACCCTAGTTGCCTCTACACCCCTCTCGTTAGCCGAGCTAGTGACCTATGGTCAATAATGTTCATTACACAAGGTTGTACACACACTTGACAATTGAAGTGTCATTGAACACTATCGAGAATCTCTTCAAGTTTATCTTCATTTCACTTCTGCAAACCGAGCCCTATAACCTCACCCTTCCTCTCTTCATCTCACGCCATCACACAAGAGTAACACAAATTTCTTGTGATCGAAGTGTCCTTAGATTCTTAATAGAAGAGTGAACTCGAGAGCTTAGCCTAAGCACCTTTGGAGAGTTGGTTTGTGTGAGCATTAAGATTCCGTTTGGCAAGTATATATTTCACACTCTTGCTATTAGAAGTTAGATCATCATGCTAAGCTATGACTTAAATGATGAAACCAAGATTTGAGTTGAGTTTTAAGAGTTATATTCTTGAAAGCATGATTTCAGTACAATCTTGAGGATTCTAGTTATAAGCTTGTGTTAATCTTGATTTATGGCAATGACATGTGTTGCTATGGTGTTATGAACTTTTTTAAAGCCTGGTTCTGATGATTAAAGGGGTATATTTTGTAACAGCCAGCCAAAAATTCAACGAAGGAATTTCTTTATGCTTTAGGAACTTCGTGAAAACCTCAAAAGTTTTCACAAATCGATCAATCGCATAGCTTTTAGTCTATTAGTATAGCGAGTGTTACCACTCACTATTGTGCCAGAAGCGTGCTTTTATCTATTTGAGATACCTAGAAGTATTAGAATGAGAAACAATCTACGCCATTAGACTTAGAGGAATATTTAGAATTTTATGGCGCAATAAAATAATTTTCGATTTCTAGACGAAACGCTTGTTCGAAAAAGCGTTTTAATTATTTTGAGGCCTTTTGGAGTTGAGTTTTAATAAATGGTTTGCACTCTAAGTTTAGTATGCTTATTTAGGATTTTACAGTGAAATGTTTATTTTTCACTTTTTCAAATTGAATAGTAGTCTCGATATAGCACCTAAGAGTAATGTTTTCAAAATCACAGTATGAAATGTTCAAATTAGGTTAGAGAAGTTTTATTTGGACACTTGGCAATATCTTAGTCATACTTGGTGAATAGTATTAGACACCTAGCATCAATGGTTCAGATGGAAAATGTGAAGGAAATCAAGCTTTGTGATCATGCCACCTAAGCAAAACACTATTCCATCCAACCATCCATTCGTAAATGAACTCAGTTTGCCTAAATGGTTGAAACCAAAACCCTAAATGGTTTCCCCAAACCCTAAAGTTTCCCTCCAAACCATAAATGAACTCAGTTTTAGCTTAGTGTTTAATCACTTGATTAAACCACTTCCACATGCTATAACCACTAAAATTCATGTTACAACATCATTGTTTATTCCTTTAAATCTTATTGGGCCAAGAAAAATCCAATTTGGGAGCAACAACCCAAACTCTAACCAAACCCTACTGAAACCCTAAATGAGAGTCCAAATGGCTAAGGCCCATTAAGGCCCATGAAATTGAACCACCTAAGCAAGGCTTGTGGAGGAAGTTTCTCTCTGCCATGGCAGTCCAAACACTGCCCAAAGTAGCCCCAATCTGGGTATGATGGGAGGGCCAAAAGCCACCTCACAACCACCCTTCACAACGAAGCTTGCTTGTCTGAAAACTGTTCACTATTTTACCCATAGTTTTGCCCCTTGTTTTGGTTGACAAACCCATCACTCTAAGTGTCATTCACACCCCTCATATCACCCTTCAGATATGTAAGAGGCTTCCATGTCCTTTCCCCTTCATTTCATCATTTTCCAACTCTTTTCTTGGAGAGAAAACTAGAGAGACTGTCGGGCAAATTTCCATGTCCTTTTGGTCGAACTTTTTGAAGTTGTTTTAAGTATTTTCTCTTAGTCTCCTTCCCAAAAGTTGTTTCTTTATTACTCAAGTTTCTATGGGTATGTTTTATGTCAATTTTTGTGATCATTTGGTCGTTCTAAATTTGGTTTAAGAATGGAAAGGTCAGTTTGGGCGAGTAACTGGACAGTGTATGATATTTTGATGTTTTTGACCAAGTTATTGGCAACCTCGTGGTTTGAGTTTTTGATGGAGTATAGTTAACATACTTATATGTAGGTTTGATGAAAATTTGTTTCATGTTACAAGCTTCTGATGAAAGTTTTACTTAGATAAAAAAAGATAAAATATGAAATAAGTAAAATAGTTTCTATTTTATGTAAGTTTGAATCTTTTGATGAGAAAACATGATCCAATGGCTTTGATATTTTTATATGATGATCCTAAGACTTTGATTTACATTTTATGATGTTATTTTAAGGAATTTTGGTGTTGGTTTTGAAGATATAATTTTTTATACATGAAAAGGTTTGGATAGGTCACAAATTTGAGGCTTTTGGATAGTTCTATGTTTTGGTTTAATTTTGGCCATGTGATCTTGAGTTTAATGCTTGGATATACTCTAGTACATGATTTTAAACCATATTATGTTGTTGGTTTATGATTATTTTTATGAAATGTTTTAGATCAAGTGGTTTGATCAAAACCAAACCTCAAGGAAATCGGTTTTGGTGAAAATGTTGGCCTTGAGTACTTCAAAATGGCTTTTTATAGTTTTTGTGATTTTTTTCTTGATGATTCAAAGCATGAAAGTTCTTAGGAGTGTGTTATGAACATATTGGAAGAAATTTTTTGAACTTTTGGAGTTTTTAATATGTTTTAAAAAGAGACAAAACCTTGAGAATCAAGGGTTATGTTTATAGTTAAAAAGCTTGGAACTTTGTATTAAAAAGATTTGTGATTTTGTGTAGAGTTTTTTCATTATTTTAGTATGCTATTTGGAGATAGGATATAATTTTCTATATTTTGGTTTAAACATGAGAAATGAGGTTTGATAGAATTGCAACAAAAATTCAGAAAAACGGCCTATGTGTGTTTCGGCCTTGATGAGTTTGGAAAGGTTGTGATATGTTTTAATTTTTTTTCTAATTAGATATTTGGATTTAGGAAAACATTGACATAAGAAATGCAAGTTTTGATGATTTTTGGAGTTAGGAGGTAAAATCCCTAAGTTAGGGGTAAAATAGTCATTTTTCCACATGTAGAAATGTAAAATGGTAATTTTACTCTAAGTTAGTACTTTTATGTTTTTGAACTGTTAGTGAGGAGTTTCTAACATTCAGAAAAACTCTTCTTACAGTTTCTCATTTTTCAAACTTTTTAATTAATCACATAAACGATCACTGTAAGTTAGTTTCTAACTTACTGTCAACCTACTATGTATGTATGTTGGTAAGGGAACTATTGTTTATGTACTTATGTTATCATATATGCCATGCTATGTCATATCACTACGTGTATGTCTATTACATATTATATTCTATCAAGTAATATTTATCTGTTACACGTTACATTCTATCATGCAATGTTTATCTATTCCACTTTCTATTATGTCACTCAAAGTTTATATGTTATATATTATAGTCCATCATGTAATGTTTATCTGTTACACATTATGCCATGTCCCAAAACGTTTGTCTATTACATCTTATGCCATTTCACAAAATGATTGTCTATTTCATGTTAGGTAATGTCATGCATCTCACGTATATGTCATGTTACATTACGTCAGGTTATCTGTCATTTCATTTCATGTCACGTTATATCTCGAATATTGTTTATGTATCTCAAAAATAATATTTTCAAGTCTGTTAAGTCTGTTTACGTTTATCACAACCCTAAGTGCTAGGATGAGGTAATATCCTAGTAGAATTCCTTTGTTCACGCTGGTGTGGCCCTAATGCCGATAAGGCCTAATTAACTGGTCACCGGAGCGGAGAAGGCTCTAATGCCGATGGTGCTGCCCATACTTTCAATTTCATGTTATACATACTCGTGCTAATGTAGATACCTGTCATGGGATACGTACATTAAGTTTTTCATAGTAAGTGTAGGCACTTGTGAACTAATACGTATGTTAATGCACTCACAACTGGTGCAGATACCTGTGTTGTGATGTGATAATCGGTAGGGACGCATGGCTCAAGGAGAACCGTGTCACACCCATATGGTCACTTTTATTAATCATGCTTAATTATTGAACCAGATTCTAAGTTCATGTATTTCACGTTCATGTTTATGTTATTTAATATTCAGTTCAGTTCATGTTCAATTTCAGTCAATTTAAGTTCAGTTCAAGTTTAATTCATGTTCAATTCACGTTCACCTTTATGTCATGTTTATTTCACGTCATTTTAGTTCTTCTCATGTCAGCACGTGTCATGTTATTTGTCAAGTCACATCGCGCTTATGTATGATCATGTTTTGCATTCATGCTTTTACTGTCATGCATGCATATTTAAGCTATCAGTTTAAGTTGTTTGTTAACTTGTTGAGATATACAATCACATCGCAACGTTGTTGTCTCGTCCCAACTACCATTCCCTCCCCCCAGGAATGGTAGGTACTGTGACAGGGATCGATGGAACCAAACTAGACCAGGTTAAGGTTGGCATGGCCAGAATTAGGTAGTATTGATTTTACTATAGGTGCTCGCTTTCGACCGATAGGATGCTACATGAATATTACTATACAGGTAGAGAAGGATATCACAAGAATCTTGGAGGAGGTCATAGAACTTTTGGGAAGTACAAGATGAGGAATAAGATATTATAATCTGTACTAAGTACCTCTCTTTTGAGGTTTGAGAGGGCCCATGTTGTGGGGACCCTCTTTTTGTTCATACATAGTTTAAACTAGTATCTGAATGTTTTATGTGAATTCGGTATATGTGAATAGTTATGAATAAGTAGTTAAGTTTGGGATAAGCATTCTGGTACTTTATGTATTGTTCAAAGAAAAAATTATCCGCTGCGAATATTGCATATTATTAGATGCATGCTAGGTGCATTTCATCCTTAATTATCATGAACGAGGGCAGGTAACCTTGTGTTACATGTCTCGACGTTTCAGAGTCTACCTGATACCAAGCAGAAATCTGGGGGCGTTACATATTTCAGAAAAACAACATGTCATATTAAGGATCTAGTTCAATATCTTAGTTTGAGTATGAAGCAGGACTATCAGGTATAAGGTTTCAATGTGATTGAAGTTCATCCCATCATATCTTGAGTTATTTACTTAGTCATGCTTATTTATTAACTAGACATAAGAACTTAGCATGTTAAAAAGTAGGATATGTGATTTGTGACATATCCTAGAAACATCATGCTAAGTCTTGGTTTGTAACATGTGATTCTATGATGGTGTTGGTCACATTTTATGATGAGGATATGATTATGAATGACATTAATATAAGATGATAGCATGTTAATAAGTTTTTATTTTTTGTTGGAATAAGTATTAACTTTCATATCAACATAATTCATTAAGATCATAGCCTTAAACCACACATAGAGACATTGGATGTATTACATGTCTCAGGTTCGATGAGTATCTTATAGTTGATGTTTGATTCATGTAATTCTAAGGTCAGAAATTGATTTACAATAAGAAATACATGAAGTTTATCAAGTTTTGTGAAATTTGAGACCTAAATGCTAGGGGTGCTACCCGCATGGTGCCGGGGTGGAATTTCGAGTTCATTTGCAATTAGTGAAAAGTTAGGGCTTGTGGCAATTTTTAAAAGTTTAGGGGTATTTTTGTAAATACTCATGTTTAAAACCTTTTGGTTATGAACATCTTCCTTAATAGTATAGACCCTAACTTAGTACAACTTTGATTACAGATACTACATTTTTTCAAAGTCAACCAGTTTGTAAGTTGGCCTCTAACTTACACCTTGATAAATAATTTATGATTTATTGATAAATGTCACATTCATGTTATAATTGTCATTTTGAGCGTGAAATATCATTTTATATGATACATTGAGTACATGATTACTTGCCTACATGACATGTGACATTTTCTCCATTTTAGCATATTGCATATAAATGTCATTTTCACATGAAAACTTGCTATATATGTTGTACATGTCATGAACTATATTTTTCAAGCATAGCATGAAAATAATTCTTGTCATGACCCTAAAGGCTGGGATGGATAATTATCCTAGTAGAACTTCTCTGTCCACTCTAGAGTGAGTAAAAATGGAGTGGTAACCCCTGGATTGACGAAGAATAGTCAACGGGTATCGAATGGGTTCTTTTTAAAGAACGTCGGAGCGAAGTCAAATGTTTTGACACCTAAGGCTGGAGGTTGTATATGTTATGATGTTATGTTATGTTAGCAATGCATTGAGAATGAGTGTACAAACAACGTAGTCTTAACGTGAGTTGTACTACGGTCACCAGCAGGTGCTCACAGTGCACATGGGGGAACTGTGATGATACCATACGTTATGACATTAATGTTATGATTAATAATGAACTACTAAAAATGATTAAATGTTATGATGAAATTATGTTTTTTAACATTTGAAGTAAAAATGTTCTCTGAAAGAAGATGTATGTCTCAATTTTCTGAAATGCCGAGGAAATATGGATAGGAGACAAATACATATTATCCTTTTTCTGCATCGCATGCATTCCATATTTATCATCCATCATGAATAATTTATCTTTGCACACGTTGGTTGTCTAACTTATTGAGATTTCAAGTAAATCTCACCCCTTATGGAGTCACTATCATTCCACTCAGAATGATAGAAGTTGTGTCAGGACTCGATGAGGACTGACTAGATGGACCAGTGGATCCAATTGATTGAGAAGGAGCTGGACCTCGACAAAAGACTAGATCTCATTCTGATGTTTATAGCCTTAACCCTCCGTGCATTAGAATGCATGAAGCAATTGATTTAGCTATGGATACTTCTTATCTTAATTATTTGTACTAAGATTATGCTACCTTATGATCTGAACTTATGATGGGTATGAATGATATTGGGATGTTTTAGTTATTCTGGCCTAAGTTTTTTTTATTCACCCTTATTCCAGTGCGGTTATTGCATACTGTTAGATGCATTTATAGGATGCCTTGCATACTAATTGCCATGAACGAGGGTATGTAACCTTGTGTTGCATGTCTTGACTTTCCAAGTCTCTGTTACATCCCAAGCGAGGGTTTTGGGGTGTCACAAAGAGCCAACCCCGCCCGAGGAATAGGCACAGAAGCCTACCTCCGCTGTAGAATTTGTTTAGCCTTTTGGGAGTTGTATGTATATACCAGCCAGGCAACTATATGTGCTCCATCTGCCTCATTTTGGGTGTATGAACAAAGTATTTGGACACAAGTGTATTTATTGGAAGAAATGGAGTAACTTGTAAATATTGAGTGAAATTTTAAATGGATTAGACTTTTGGTACTACAATGTTTAGCTCTCAGACTAAACCTATATTTCTTTTCTGCTGCGATTCAATATTTATATCCTTACACGTGCACTTCCATGTGAACGATGCACGCCTGACCTGATTCAAATCTTGGGTGTTGCCAACTAGTTGGCACCTTTAGCACAACAGATCTTCACTAGGTCTCTTCCCAAGGAACAGGGTGCCACAATCGAGCTTGGCAAGGCTGGGTTATTCCTATGCTGGTGCACGACTGTTTGCAGATGAGGAAGAGAGACATGTGGGTGGATATGGCACGGTGGTTTCTCGAAAACACAAGGGCAAGCTAATACTATGGTGGCATATGGCTTTATTGGTGTTGTGACTAAACTTGGGCATGGGTGTTGGTGGATGAGCATGAGAAAAGAAATGTGTGCAAAGGGGGGAACCTTGGGCGCTAATCTGAACATGGACAAGGCACAGTCGCCATTAAGATGGCTTGCCGGAGTTGGGCTACAACTTGTTCCATCTATGTGCATCTCTAGAAGTGTGATGCCCCTAGCCCTCGCATTGGGATTGGATGGCGACTGAAGCATCTGGACCTGTAACTCAAGGCAACATACCCCAATACATAACAATTAATATGCAATAATCGCAGCGAAAATCTGTATAAATCTAAGTAAGATCATGAGCAATTTCAAAAGTCATTGTACCATTTAACTAAAGATCCCAAAATAACATCATTGTTCAAAGCACCTCAAAATACAAGAGGTTTAAAAAAAAAAAAAAACAATCCATATCCCTCTTTCAAGCATCTTTTATAATTTCTTTCTTTCTTTCAAAAACCTACTAAGCCCTTTCCTACTTCACCTTGTCCTTGTTGATAATTTTTTGCAAATCCTCGAAAAGCTTCAATACTTCCCTTATAAAATGGCCAGCTGCCTCTAGCCTATCCTCTACAGATGGCTCCATTGAGCACTCAGGGCTCTTTGCGGCCTTTACAACTACTAGGGGATCCTGCCTCTTGCGTTTCCCCATAATTGGTTTCCTATCCTGTCACAACTTCTACCATTTTGGGAGGGGAATGGTAGTGGAAACTATCATAGTCAGTGTAACGCCCGTCCTTGTGGTGAGACTTGTTATAAAATGATTTTAGAAAGGATGACGAGAATTACCGTTCGATTTAAAAATTTTTGCTTCCATACCCAGGGTGCAAGACTCTACGTTATAAAATAAAATGTGCTTTGAGAATAAAAGAGGTTTACAACGGAAAACATCAATCTTACAATAAAATAAAAAGGCCTCTCATGCAATTAAAACTCTCATGCCTAGACTTCTGTGCTCTTCCCCTTGGGCCGTGTCCGTCCTGACACTTACTGCTCATTTCGTCCCTGTGGGGGGAGGGGCATACATAAAAACTAAAATAAGTCAATGACTCGTAAGTATTACTTCATACAGTTAAAATATAATAACATAGGTTTTCATTCATGCATTCATCATTCCCTACATGCTATACGTACATGCATGCGTGCGTTTGCTTGAAAACTTCACTGGAAGGGATTTTTCTTTAAAAAATGACCTTCTTTTCATCAAAAGTATCTCCCGTCAGTGCATTCATTTCTTAAAGAATTCGTGTATTCATACATTCATACATTTTTTCTTATCACTTTCATTGGTCGGCACACACTGTTGCGCACTGTGTGTTAGGGTTAGCGGTCTTCCTTTGGACCCAGATTCCGCTCGTGGCTACGGGTTGGGAATCCCTTTTCAGTCAGGGGCAGTACTGGGTGCACTATTAGTACTACTTACCCGGCATTACAATCTGCCCATTCATTCGGTACCCTTTTCATGCATTCATATGGCCGTTACGTATTTTCATACATTAAACGTTCAGTTCTTTTCTTTCAGTTCATTCCTTTCAGTCCTTTCATTCAGTTCAGTCCTTTCCTTTTCAGTCCTTTTAAAACACTTTCTTCGCGTCAGTCAAAGCATCAATTAAAGCTCGAGGCACAAGCCTCAACATTTCTTTTCGTGGAAAATACATACAATAGATACTGCGTATAGTCATCCATTCACATGCGTACAATTAATACTTTGGGTGCGTAAAAAGGGGCTGTCAAGGAGGGCCGTATAGACGTATACCTTTCAACACTTATATTTAGCATGTTTTCATAAAACATCTTTCGTGATGTTTCGTAAGATATCGTAAGGGAAAAGCATTTCATTTTCTTTTCGTATCATTTTTTAAAACTCTAGAAGAGTATGAACATAATACTTACCTGGACTCCATGCTACTTTCATGTCAGATGGCAACCTACATACATACACATAACCTTGACGTCATTATTTATCTAATGCATAAACAACTAAATTAGAAGTAGAATTACACTTCACTTAGAACACTTTCCTTCTATCCCGTGCTCTTACATGCCCTTTACTATGCTAAACCTTTGGGGACCATTTACAGTCACTACCTCTTCCACACTCGACGTTCCACTTCGAGTGCCTGTCTGCTAGAGTGAACCCACGATTCATTTTAGGATTAAGATATTAAGACCTTCATCTTACTCTTCCTATTGACCACATTTCGATCGACGGAGCCACGCATCCCAATCCTAGACAATACACCCGTTACTGCCTTCATGCACCTTAACTCACACTAAATTCTCATTCCCATCCATACACGCCACATGGCTTTAAGCCAACTCCGAGGCTTAAGCATCGTGTAACCATGCTTAGAACTGATATAGTGAATCCGTCTAGCACATGTGTCTCACCAGATTACACATGTACCTTACCCCTTTATCACCTAAGACCAACATATAACATGTTGATCACATGCTTGTAGGGACAAGTGCCATACTCCGATACCGACCTTCTCTTAACCCGGCTAGCATGACTCTTCATGCTACCAGTCCCTTTTGGAAATTCATCCCAACACTTAACACGACAAGACTTCGTTCACAACTATGCTTTACATCACGCCATATAGCACGAGACTACTCCCAAGCCACACCGTGATCTTGTCACGTCATCTGACATCCTACTACGTCATTTCTACGCCAACTTTTAACTCATCATGAGTACGGTCCCTTACGTACTCTCGTCACATCGTGACATCTCACCAGTAACCATGTCACTTCGTGACATTCTCTAGTCATGCTTCCGCTGCGCACTCTTACACTTGTTCTGTCATTTCATACATACTCCCAGCCATAAGTCAATTACGGTGACACTTGTCACCTCAGACTATAGGCCACATCATAGCTACTTCGGGACACTATTCCACAGTTCCTGACACTACTCACCACGCTCTACGCCCATCAACTACGCAACCATCCTTGTCTTTCCTGCCCGCCACACGGTAAATCGTTGTACCTCATGGAGTACGCTCCACGTGTACTCCCTCCATACACGCTACGACCCATCACCACTACGGCATACCCTCCATATGGTGCATCACTCCACCACAAGGAGTACACTTCATGTGTACTCCCTTCACACACGCTACACCTCACAGAGTACACTCCACGTGCACTTTTTCCATTCCACCTTACGCCAGGAGGGTATATTTTACATATACTCTCCTTATCCCATACTACGCCACAAGAGTACACTTCACGTGTACTCTCTTCCCAATCCACAAGATGCCACATCATCACTACAACACATACTTCACAACCACACTTCACATCACAGTCCACAACACTACACATCATACAACACAGATACGCCCAACACTTCACTACACAGCACATCACAATACAACGAATTCCACAAACACTAACAGCACATTCCACAATCTAACCAACCAATTAACATCTAACATAAATAACGAGGGATAAAGGGTTATACCATCGACAAGATAACCCGTGTATTGCTTGCTGATTGTCACAATAGATGACATTGAAAGGGTCGTACGTGGCGGCTAACCCACGTACAATGGTTGTTTGGGCGTTTGGATAGCTAAGTATGGTCATAGAAGGGCTCATGGTGGCCTCGTGGTGGCAGAAGAGGCGTAACACGGCGTATCTAGCTTTGTACAGTGGCGGTTAGCCACGTACAATGCCTATTTTGGCCATTGGAGGTGGCTAGAAGTGTGGGTCTACGCGTAGGAGGGTAGGGTCCTGGTCTTGGAGTGGTGGTCTCGTGGTGGTGCCGAGGTGGCACACGTCGGAGACACGGCGGCTCGTGGAAGAGTTAAGGCCGTGGGTCTTAACATGGGAAATTAGAGGGAGAGCTTGGCTGGTCGTGGCTAGCCATGGAGGGGTTGAAGGAGGTGCGGTGGAGCTTGTGGTGACGTTGGGCTAGCGCCACGGTGGTTGGAGGCGGCGGATCTAGTCGTGCGTGAGGGAGAGTTTGTAAGAGAGAGGACGTGCATGAGGGGTGGATTGGGGCTATGGGTGGTTGGGTAGGCCGATGGTGGCCAGAGGAAGCTTGACACGGTGGCTGGACACCGTGGGTAGCGACGTATGGCAGTGGAAGGGGAGAACCCGTGCATGAGGGGGGGAAAGCCCATGCGTGTGAGGGAGGACTATGGGCTTCGGGTCAAGGGAGGAGGAAGGGGGAGGGAAGGGGAAGCTCATGGTGGTGCTCGGTGGCCATGGGTGGCCCATACGGTGGCATTATGCACTGCGCACAGTGAGGCTATGTGTGGGTTTCTACAGGCGTGCGTGGGGGAGGACGGCTGAGAGGTGGAAGCTGGCTTCGGTGGTGGAAGCTCACCGGCGTGAGAGGAGGCTGTTGGTGGTGGCGGTGAGGCTAGGCGGTGCACGGCGACGCCAGGCAGGGCTGAGTGAGAATCAGGTGAGAGGGAGGAGGAAACCGCGTGGGAGAGGGAGGAGAGAGAGGGGAACGGGAAAACTGAGGGAGAAAGAGAGGGACCTTGGGTATTTAATCTAGGTCCTTCATCTTGGGATCCTCAAAACGATCTTACGATGGGGAATTAAAACACTGATTTAAAATGCGTAAACATTAACTTAATTAAAAGCACTGAGAGGAATTAAGGTAGAATATTATTTTAATTAAACTTTAGTTTATAAAATAATATTTCTTCATCATTAATAAAATGATGAAGTCTCATTTAATATCTTTAAAAGAATAAAACCATCTAATTAATTAGAGTTTTTAACATAATTTAAATCTCATAATATTTTAAATAGCTGAAATCATTTTAATAAAATGATTTCCAACAATTACAATATTTTTGAAAAATCAAGCTTAGTTCAATAACACTAGAAATACCCCATATAAATATTTTCAGTGCATTTATAGCACTAGGTGTATTTTAGAAATCACATAATATCTTTAGAAACGCACCATCGAGGTTTGGCACGCATAACAAGGCTCACAGTCGCTAGAGAGAAGGGGCAGACTGTTATATAATTTTCGTCCTCGAAATTTACTTACGTCAAAAAGAATGAGCGAGGTGTTACAGTCAAATTTCGAGAAATCTCAATAAGTTAACAAATAACATACAAGCAGATAATATTAACATATAAAGGCAAACTAAGAGAACGTATGCATGGATATGTATTTGACCCAAAAACTTGACTTACGCATATATGTTACAGAAATTGGTGACAAAAAATCACGTTTGACCTTTTTCCCTTTTCAGAAAAACATTTATCTTCTTTTCGTAACACATATTACTCATAGCCATGTAGTCCTTGTAATATATAGGTGGACACCTCACATCTCCCCTACACACTGTGGGCTCCCAAATAGATACCATATCACTTCCCGGCCCACTTGACCGGTGGTGATTACGTTAGAGTTCTTATGATTATGCGGCAGTTTGCATTTCGCCTTCACCGCATCCATCTTATGGCACCCACTAGCGTTAAGTGTTATCTCGCTCTGAAATCTTAAAAAGAACCGATTCGAGGTCCGCTAACTGTGCTTTGTCAACCCAGAGGTTACCACTTCCAATTTATGCACTCCAAAGTGAACATAGGAGTTCCACTAGGACATTCTCCATCCTAGCATTTGAAGTCGTGACAAACGTGTAATGAACTTTTCTTTTGAAAACTATGCACAACCCGAAATGCATGTGACATGTACTTGAGACTCTTTTTCTTTCATGTATAACTTGAACATGTATATGCCATTTACTATGTAATCATGTCTTGTTATCAAACATCATGTCAAAGCATCTCCCATTACGGCTTGAAAATATTAGAACATGCAATTTACTTATCACAAAACATGGGCAATAAAATCGGTGCTTATCATGGCAAGAGACAATTTCCTAATCATGGCAACTATACATGACCGAAACATTACAAGCATGTAGCCATGACAAGAATCACATGAAACCGAATACAAAGCAAGATATACTAAAGATATCTTTATTTATCTGATTTAACAAGAAAATATTATCCGAGAGCAGGTTAAGAGTCAACTTACAAATATCTGGAGCAAAATATAAGTATCATGATCAAGCAAGTTGAAAATGTAATTTAAACTATTAGACTTAGTGACAACACAAAACCCTAATCCGAGTATATGTGTGTGTGGCGTGTTTAGGGTTTACTCCCTCATGGTTGTAAAGCATTTTCACGTCTGGAATGGCTCTCCATGTACTTAGCCCAGAAGAAGTTGCCCTAGGCCAAATGATGTTCATGCCTTTCTAACAAGGCTTGGTCATGATATTTCACTAATTGTGCACGTCGTGTGTGTGTGCGCGCGCGCGCATAGTGTCATGCATGGTGTTTCTTCTCTTAGTCAAAACTCTTTCAAAAGAAAATCCTAACTCAACCCTAATAGTGGCCGGTTCTCTCATCCATCTTAAGGTCCATTTTTGCTCGTGTTTGGCTAGTGAAGGTTCGAATCTCCTTCTTGTGAAAAGCCCAAGTTCTTGAACATCTCTTGTGCAAGCTAACACATGGATATAATCATGCGCCCCTGACTCGCTTAAAAATGAGCAGCATAAAGGCTATCCCAAGTGCAGGAGGATGTCGCGTAATAATTAAGAATAAATTCCTAGATCGTTTCCTCAGGGAAAATTACTTAAAATCAAACTCGTTTACAATGGTGAAAATATTCACAAAGAGAAAATAAAAATGATAGTATGTGCAATGGATGGAAGAGTGCAACAAGAATGAAAAGGGCACTAGTCATGGACTAGATTCATATTTTTGGATTTTTTGAGTGCCGAAATGAAATGTAAAAAAAACTAACAAATTGTAATTAACAATAAAGAAAATCAACTAAACTAAACAATCTTAATTAATTTGAAAATTAAACAATAAAAGAGAAATTATTTATGTCCTAATTAAGCTTTAATTAATCTAATATGCAATAGAACTGAGAGATTAATAAAACTAATCTAAGAATTAAACTAGATTATAAAGTAATTGACGAAAAAAGAACTGAAAATTGAAAAGCCCCAAAATCAAGATTCTAGGGTTCATCCTTGTATTCAAATCACAAATTCTCAAAATTAATCCATAGCAATTGTAATCACTATTAAATGAAAACTTAAAAAAGCGAGAAAAATAAATAACACGAAGTAAATAAACAACAAATAAAATGCCTAAAATTCTAAGCCAAATATCTCAAAAATATTTCATAAACTTTAAATTGAAATTAAATAAAAAGTAGAGAATGAAAAAAGCAAGCCAAATAAATGGAGATGGAGGTGATAGGCAATGGAGGAGAACGCTGGAGCGGCAGTTGGACCCCAAAGGAATTCTTCAAATGCGCGGCCTGCTCTGCAAAAAGTCTCCAATTTCGTACTAATGATATCCTTAAATAGGGTAGGAAAGAAACCCTAATGTCTTCATATTCCTGCACATAAAATCCCTTAAATTTTAGGACTCAAATTGGCAGCCACGTACATGCTTCAGGAGTTCGAATTTGGAAATCTTTATTAGAGATAACTTTTTATCCCTTTAAGATAGCTTTCCAACACATCAAGAATCGTATCAATCCAATATTTGAGCAGAAAGTTATGATTAAAATACTAAAGTATGTCCATTCCGTCTCCTAACGCATTTTGGACTCTGATCCGAATTACTCTCAAACCCCATCATCATCCTTATTTGAAGAGTCATACACTTGTTGAAAGTTCTTAGGTTGTTCCAATGTCTTGCCCACTTGAAAGTCCTTTGAATTTGAAATTAGAAATAAAATAAAATAAGAATAATAGAATATCAAAAATATATTGTGTATGTGAATGAACATTGTCCAATTAAATCACAAGTTATAAAATTAAGCATAAATCATGCTATTAACCGATTTAAATCACAACTCGGATTTATTCATCTTAACAATTTTTTTCATCTAAAACCAATAATAATGTAATGAAATAAATAAAATATATTAGTTCTAAATGTAAAAAATATGCTATAATTCAGCTCAATCACAACCCCCAACTAACGTTTTGCTAATCCTTGAGCAAAATAGTGAAAATTAATTGAGATGAATATTGCATAAAGATCAAAATCCAAACAGAAACAATCAAACACAATTCTGAATTCTCACAAAAGTGACACGTTACTACACAACCCCGAAGAGCTATACCCACCAGGACTATCTCAACAATCTTTCACATAGAGTTGAAGCAAATGTCCCAGAACTCAAATGTGTGTGTGGAGCTAAACTGGTTGTGTGTTCCTCATTACTAGCCATGATTTTTCGTAGGATTTTTCAACCTTAAGATTAATCATTTCTGATTCTAACTACCTCAAAGCCCAAGGGACTAGCAGTTTTCACGCCAGCTCTATTTTTAAAGGTTGAACACTTAACCCCCAAAGTCTTGGGTAACCGTTTCTAGCCCTTTACTTAGGAAAGCTCACTAAGTCACATTTATCCTTCTTTTTTTTTTATTCCCTTTTTTTTTCTTTTCAAATCTATTTTCTTTTTCTCTTTTTTTTTTTATTTTCCTTTTCTTTTTTTTGGAAAGCGTGGCTCGGTAGTCCTGCAGTTTACTTCTCCTGTGTTAAATCAGTGAACAGTAAATAAGGAACACTACAAGTGTAAGCATGTGCAAAATGTCCTTCAAAATTTGCCCTTCATTCTACAAAAATCTTATCAAGTATCATTTCAATAAGTATAGCATCCCGGTGTTTCGAGCTACACATCAACAAAATATGATGCATCAAAAATCATGCTCTATGCTTAAGTTTGAAAATAAATCTTCACAAAATGATTTCGCTCAACTACTCCACCAAGATGCTCAGATTTCACAAAATACCAGAAATGGAGTGTGTGTCAATCATATATGTATCAATGCACATCATATTAATTTTTTTTTTTATATATCTGTGCACACACGCTACCCCCAACTAGTGAGAGACACGGTCCTCAATGAATCGAACGAAAGAAAACAAAGTGCACAGAAATAAGCAAGCAAAACAAAAAACAAATCAACATGAAATATAAAATCAAAGCAAAACAACAAATAAAAAAAATAAAATGCAAGTAAAGAAAGCTGTAAAGGGTGAAAAGATTAAAACACTTCCCTGGAATCTTGCACAAGCAAGATCTCTTCGTGTGGATCAAAGACCTTCAGAAACGATTTTAGACGTTGTCCATTGACAGTGAAGCAATTGCCATTCCTCGGATTGACAATGTCTACCGTGCCGTGAGGATAAACCTCTTTTACAATGTACGGCCCCTTCCATCGAGATTTCGGCTTCCTAAAAAAAAAATGCAGTCTTGAATTGTAGAAAAGCACTTTCTGATCAGGAACAAGATGTTTGTCATAGATCTTCTTGTCATGCAAGACCTTCATTCGCTCTTTTGCCAAGCGGGAATTATCGTAGGCCTCTCTTTATTTCATCAAGCTCTGAAATCACATCAACAGCATGCACCTCTGACTCGTCGCAATCACTAGGCATCTTGCAAGTATTGAACACATTCATTTCCAATGTCATATTCTCGAATGTGAGTTTCAGTACTCCACTTCAACAATTTATCAGTGCATTGGAGGTAGCAAGGAATGGGCGCCCCAGGATGACAGGCGTCTGGTAAATAGTAGTGGCTGGCTGCTGCATATCAAGAACTACAAAATCCACTGGATAGTAAAATTTGTCCACTTGGACCGGCACATTCTCAACAATACCCCTCGGTACCTTGACTGATCTGTCAGCTAACTGTAGCTTGATGGAGGTCTTTTTGAGCTCACCTAATCCCAACTGCTCATACACTGAAAACGATAGCAAGTTCACACTACTCCCCAAATCATGTAGAGCTCTCCCAATGCTAGACTCACCAATCATAATGGAAATGTGGGGAGAGCCAGGATCTCCAAACTTTTGAGGAGTCTCGTTCAATGTTAATGCGCTGACTTGCTCTGTTAGGAAAGCTTTCTTCTTTACATTCAGCTTCCTCTTCACTGTGCACAATTCCTTTAGAAATTTTGCATATGAAGGAACTTGTTGTGTGGCATCCAAGAGTGGAATATTAATCTTTACTTACTTGAAAATCTTCTAAATCTCAGTGTG
The DNA here is from genome assembly GCF_004785595.1 of Juglans microcarpa x Juglans regia. Taxonomy (NCBI): domain Eukaryota; kingdom Viridiplantae; phylum Streptophyta; class Magnoliopsida; order Fagales; family Juglandaceae; genus Juglans; species Juglans microcarpa x Juglans regia. The sequence continues at coordinate 21,096,005 of NC_054603.1, forward strand.
GTATTTGTTCTTTTGGCGAGCTGACAATCTCTGAGGATAGGGAACCACAGGTTGGTACCCCTATTAGTTTCAGCATCTGCACTCATAGGCTTCTTCAGCTCTGGTCTCACTACCTCTAGTTCTTTTTCAGCTTCACCAGTCTCTGTGGCATCTTCAGGTGTAGGAGCAACTACCTGTGTGTCCATAGTCATCTCTGGTTGAGGAACTTCCTTTCTACTTCTCAAAGTAAGAACGGCCTTCGCTGTCTCAAAAACCTCCCCTGAGACATTATGCACTTGCTGTTATTATTGTCGGTATACTTGAGGATTAGGTTGAGGCTGTGCTGGGTATTTCCCTTTCTCTAAAGTGCTCAATGTCGTGCTCATCTTATTGATGGTGTCCCGCAAGTCATTTATGGCTTGAGTGTTCTAATTGTTTGTAGTGGCCTGAAGCTGCATGAATTGCTAAAGTGTATTGGCCATTTATGCTATGTTGTCATCTAGAGACTTCTTCGTAGATGATTGAGGCTGAGAATTCTATGCAACTACATGAGGCTAAAATCATGGAGGTGCTACAAAAGGATAGCTATGAGAACTCTGATATGACTGATACTGGTGCTGAGGAGCAGCCTGATGAAATGGCTGCTGAGAAGGTGGTGGAGACCGGCCAGGCTAATCATTCTTCCATGAGAAATTTGGGTGATTCCTCCAACCCGGATTATATGTATTGGAAAAAGGCTTATTCCGTGCTCTATTTACCCAGTTCGTTGATTGCATTTGCTTAGAGCCACTCTCTTGAAATACTGGCATAATCGGGCAATCTTGGGTCTTGTGGTTTGAATCAGCGCATATAGAGCATGCCTCAATTGTTTTCATGGCCTTCACCTTTTCCATCTCCATGACCTCTAATCTTCTAGTCAATGCAGCTATTCAGGCTTGAACGTCAGTGTCCTCCTTATGCTCATATATGCCCCCACCAGCAATAACCCTCAATGGCTGTGCTGTCAATGAAACTCGATCAGTGCGAGTGTTCCATTGTTGTGTGCTCTCAGCAAGATAGTCAAAAAATGGCAATGCTTCATCAGGTTCCTTGCTAAAGAATTCTCCATTGCACATAGTCTGAACAAACTGGTTGCATTGTGGAGTGAGACCCGTGTAAAAATAATTCACAAACCTCCATAATTCAAAATCGTGATGTGGACAGATGTTCACCAAATCCTTAAACCTTTCCCAGCTGGCCTGGAAAGTCTCATCAGATTTCTGATTGAACTGGCTGATGTGCTCTTGCAAATACTGAGTTCTCTAAAAAGGAATTTTTTTTGTAAGAACTCACGTTGCATATCAGACCAACTAGAGATAGAATTAGGCCTCAAAGAATTAAACCAAATCTTCGCTTTATCCTTTAAAGAGAAAGGAAATAAACGAAGTCTAATAAATTCATCAGTAGTGGCTCTATTGATAAAAGTAGTACAGACCAACTCAAAATCTGTTAAGTGCTGATAAGGACTCTCAGAATCCATACCGTGGAACTGAGGTATCACTGACATCATGCCATGCTTAATAGAAAAATTAGGTGCATCATCAGGTAAAATAATGAATGATGGTGTAGTGGTGCGAGTGGGCTGCAAATAATTCCTAGCAGTGCGTGGTGCATGTGCAGTCATGGTTTGTTCAATTTCAATGTCCTCGTCTCTAGAAAAAATGGAAGAGCTATCTATCTCTGGACTGTGTATACTACTCTCAGTGCTTGATGTAACTCTAACCAACCTATTTGAATTGTCCCTCATCCATAACATGAAACATCAGTCTAAATAGCATAAGTAAGGTTCAAGTGACTGAGTAGTAGGTGACAAGTGAAATTTGTAATCAGAGATAAGATAGTGAAAGAAACATTTGAGAAAAGAAATAAAAAATAACGAGTCTAAATTTACATCAAGCAACTATTCCCCGGCAATGGCGCCAAAAACTTGACTCGCTCAAAAATGAGCAGAACAAAGGCTATCCCAAGTGCATGAGGATGTCGCATAATAATTAGGAATAAATTCCTAGATCGTCTCCTCAGGGAAAGTTACTTAAAATCAAACTCGTTTAAAATTGTGAAAATATTCACAAAGAGAAAATAAAAATGATGGTATGTGCAATGGATGGAAGAGTGCAACAAGAATGAAAAGGGCACTAGTCATGGACTAGATTCATATTTTTGAATTTTTTGAGTGTCGAAATGAAATGCAAAAAAAACTAACAAATTGAAATTAACAATAAAGAAAATCAACTAAACTAAACAATCTTAGTTAATTTGAAAATTAAACAATAAAACGGAAATTATTTAAGTCCTAATTAAGCTTTAGTCGATCTAATATGCAATGGAACTGAGAGATTAATAAAACTAATCTAAGAATTAAACTAGATTAGAAAGTAATTGACAAAATATGAATTGAAAATTGAAAAGCCCCAAAATCAAGATTCTAGGGTTCATCCTTGTATTCAAATCACAAATTTTCAAAATTAATCCATAGCAGTTGTAATCACTATTAAATGAAAACTTAACAAAGTGAGAAAAATAAATAACACGAAGTAAATAAACAGCAAATAAAATGCCCAAAAGTCTAAGCCAAATATCTCAAAAATATTCCATAAACCTTAAACGGAAATTAAATAAAAAGTAAGGAATGAAAACAGCAAGCCAAATAAATGGAGATGGAGGTGGTAGGCAATGGAGGAGAAGGCTGGAGCGGCAGTTGGACCCCAAAGGAATTCTTCAAATGCATGGCCTACTCTGCAAAAAGTCGCCAATTTTGTGCTAATGATATTCTTAAATAGGGTAGGAAAGAAACCCTAATGTCTTCATATTCCCGCACACAAAATCGCTTAAATTTTAGGACTCAAATTGGCAGCCACATATGCGCTTTAGGAGTTCGAATTTAGAAATCTTTATTAGAGATAACTTTGTAGCCCTTTAAGATATATTTCCAACGCATCAAGAATCGTATCAATCCGATATTTGAGCGGAAAGTTATGATTAAAATACTAAAGTGTGTCCATTCTGTCTCCTAACGCATTTTGGACTCTGATCCGAATTACTCTCAAACCCCATCATTATCTTTATTTGAAGAGTCCTACATTTGTTGAAAGTTCTTATGTTGTTCCAACGTCTTACCCACTTGAAAGTATTTTGAATTTGAAATTAGAAATAAAATAATAGAAATTAGAAATAAAATAAATAAAAATAATAGAATATCAAAAATATGTTGTGCATGTGAATGAACATTATCCAATTAAATCACAAGTTATAAAATTAAGCATAAATCATGCTATTAACCAATTTAAATCACAACTCGGATTTATTCATCTTAACCATTTTTTTCATCTAAAATCTATAATAATGTAATGAAATAAATAAAATATATTAGTTCTAAATGTATAAAATATGCAATAATTCAGCTCAATCAACCCCTTTCAAAGTCATGGCAAGACACTCAAAATCTGAGCCCCTATTCACCCTCCATTCCATGTGGTCGTGTGTGTATGAAGGTGAAATGGTTGAAGTAGAGGTTCGAGTGGTTCTCACTGTGTGAGCTCCTCGTCCTTGGATGGACTCTCGGCTTCCCCCTTTCTCTCGTGGAGTTGGTTGGATGTGGATGGGTGAAACGTACGTGGTGTTTAGTTAGTGAGAAAAGGTGAGAAAATGAGGAGGTTGGCTTCCTCCTAGGGTGGTCGTGCGAGAGAGAGAGAGAGAGAGAGGCGGAGAGAAGTGATCTGAAAAATAAAAATGGCAGAATGACTCTTGGCGTGCCCTTTGGGTGCCGGCTCCTTAAGCTCCCCTTTATATAGTTCCTCGATTTCCCATGCTAGCCCCATTTCCCTATGTCATTGAAAACTCAAAGGTTTGGATACATGAGTGCCAAGTGTCACCATTCTTCTGGCCTTGGCCGAAACCCTTTCCTCTTCTTCTTCATGATTGTCTCCCATTGGGAAGTTCAAATGACCCTCACGCATGAGTGACATGTAGCTTTGTTGTCTTGCTAAAAAATTGAAACCCTAAATGTCCTTTGGGCATGCTTCACCTTGTGGTCCAAGTTCATTGAACCTTTAGGGCATATATGTCTTTTGATAAACCCTAAACCTAGCCTTTGACCTCTTAGCCATGTGCATACTTGCCATGTGGCAAGTGGCGTGTGAGTGGGTCTTAACCCTAGCCAACCCATCCTTTCTCTTCCTTGTCTTCGTTTTCCCACTATGATTCTTCTAGAATCTTCAAAAGTTGTGTGTGTCAATTCCCTAGGCCTTCTCTTATTCTTCCTATTGATTGCACCATTCTATAAACTCTCATATACACTGCATGTGTGATAAGTGGCAAAGGAAGTGGTCGTTGCTTTTGGTGGGGCATTGGCTAAGACTCTAGAGACTAGAGTTTGTTTTGTTCTAGGTGCCCCTTCCCATTCCTCACAATTAAGATATTCTAGAGATTCCCATATCCTACGCAGGCAAGACACATGGTGTCCATGTGGTTTGAAAGACACTTAGTTGGGCATGCACTCATTTGGCCGAAACCCTAGAGCCCCTTTGAATCTCGTGCTCCTAATTTGGCGTCTTCCCTATGCGCCCCTTCATATTTGCATTGTGTTCTTGGAGCTTGCACACTTATCATTCATTATATGGTGTGGCGTGTAGCCCCTTTAGGGTTTTCTAAATTCTCTTTTCTCTCTTCCATTTTCACATCCAAGTGCAATGAATTCTAATGGTGGAATTGCATGTAAGCCATGTGGCATGTAGGTGGGTGAAATGGCAAGTGCCCTAAGTGGCCGAGCCCTCTCTCTTTTCTTCTCATCCTTTGGCTTCTTCTAGAAGCTTTTGTGTAAGTTGGCCAAGTGTCAATCGTGTACTAAACAAGGATGCTACTTCCCTAGGTTTCAAATGATGAGATTCTAAGGAAACTAAAAGGTCTTTCCCATCAAGTGGCGCCTCTTTTTTAAAACCAAAACCCTAAACCTTTCCAGTGGTCGAACGCCTTGTGGGCTTTTGGGCCCTCCTTGTGGGGTTGGGTGCACCATGCTCTAAGAACAAAATAAGGCCCATGCCTTTTACTAAGTGTTCTCCTCCTTTATGCTTGGCCCAAACATTAAACTTAGTGGTGACTAAAAGTTCGATGACGACTTGGCTAAGTTCGGGTCATCACAAGAAGCATGCGGCTAGTTGTGACTTTGCTTGAGGTAGAGTTGTGTTGTGTTAGGAATGTAATCCACAATTATCTATAAATAATATTACTAGATTGTTATATTGTATGATAGGTTGACTCGGTTGATAATAATATATTATGTAAATTATGCTATTATTATTTTATCGAGATTAGTTAGACGAAGACTAGAATTCAGACCCTTAGAGAATTTAGTATGTGGATTCAAGAGCTGAGAGTGAGGTTAGAGACAATAGTGGGTTAAAGTAGGGCATAGAACCTAGACTTAGAGCCATTGGAAGGCCTAAATCGTGACCTAGTTGCAAGAGAAATTGCGACACCCTAGATTCCGCTTGAGATCAAACAGACTCCGAAGCATTGTAACATACAACACAAGATTAACTGACCTCATTCATGACAATTAGGGATGCAATGCACCTAGCAAGCATATAGCAATATGTAATATTCGCAGCATATAATTTTTTTCTTTAAGCAATACTATACACCAAAAGTAATATATCTCAAAACCTAAACACGCTTTATAAAATTAACGTGATAGCTAGTATCCAAAGGTTACAGTACTTGTCCAATATGTTTGTAACATAAAGAGTACTGGAGACAGAGTTGCCTAAGTACATGTAAAACTAAGGTAACTACTAGATTGATCCATCGAGTAGCTCCCGCAACTCAGTCAAGGACGCCATAATACTATCGATGAAACTAAGCATCAAAGCGATGGGCTCTGGATCGTGCCCTCACTGTCTAGTCGACCACCTTCAGACGATCTTCTGCCGCATCTCTTGATCCTAGCACATGATCTACCATTCCGAGGGGAATGGTAGTTGAAACTACCACGGTGAGATTTGTACCACGGTGAGATTTGATTACAAATCTTAGCAAGTTAACAGATAACTTAACATGCAGTTTACAAATGCAGGCATGAATGCATAATCATAATCATAAATGAGCATGACATGACTTGACATATAACATGACGTGAACTGATATGACCTGAACTGACATGAGAATAACTGAGCTTATGTGAACTAGACTTGACATAAAACTGAACGTGAATTGAATATGAATTGAACTTGAACTAAATGTTAAATAAATGTGACATGAAACTGAACTTGAAACTGAACATGAAACTTGACACGAACTAAACTGAGACTTGACATGACATGAACTAACGTGAACTGACTTGGATATGAACTTAACGTGAATTAACATGAATTTAAAATGTATTCTTATCTTATGGAGTTACCATGGTGTTCTTGTCTCATAGAGTTACCATAATTATATCATTATCTCATGGGATTACCATAATAATGTAGTAGTTTTATCTCATGAGGTTACCATAATAGAGTAATCTTGTCTCATGGGATTATCATAATTGAGAAGTCTTGTCTCATGGGGTTACCATAATGGAGTAATCTTGTCTTATGGGGTTACAATAATAGAGTAATCTTATCTCATGGGGTTACCATAATAGAGTAATCTTGTCTCATTGGGTTACAGTAATAGAGTAGTCTTGTCTCATGGGGTTACCATAATAGATTAGTCTTCTCTCATGGGGTTACCACAATGTTTCAAAACAACAATGAAATGAACAATAACTTAACTGTCCATGGACGTAACATGACTAAAATATTGTTTTGGAGAGACATATTCCAAACTCAAGATATGACGTGACATGAAACGAAAAAAAAAAGATAAGACTTAGGATCATGGTAACCACATGAGACAATACCCCATGAGACATACTCCCATCCTCTCAAATTTACGTATTTTCTCCCCTCGAATATTGATCCTTAGACAGACTTGAACAACTACGATTAGAGGTTTGGGAAGGGGAGTGAAGAGAGGAAAGTCAGTATAACTGTTGTGTGTAGGAGTGAAACTGCCTGGGTAGGTTACCAAGGTTTATGTTTGTTTTGAGTAATCGATAAATTCTGGGTTAAAACCGAGGAAGAGTTGGGCCAGGAAAGTAAAGCAAAGTGATAAGCATGCAAGCTGTTAGGCATGCAAGTGCTAGGGAAGCAAAGTCTCAGGAGAGCAAAGTTTGGGCAAGCAAAGTAGGCTAGGAAAGAGTTGTAATCCAAGGAATTTAGATACCCCGAGTTACCTTTAGGTATAGTACATGATGCATATTGCGCATAATGTTAATAGTAAAAGAATGCTTATTCCATTGCCTTAACTATTATATGTTAGGTTTAACGCTTGGAGACATACACTGTTAGCTTAATTTACATGAGGACCGAGCTATGTAAGGTCTCTTTTGTAAATGTGTATATGTAGCAAAGTGTTTAGAAAGGATCTTATATGTTTATGAGCCTTCGTTGATAGCCCTTTTTCATCAACTCTATTTATGATGAAGGAAGTTTCATATGATTTTCGAACTGCATGAATGATGATCTGACTAAATACTATGTAGTATGACTATGTATTTTAAGGAATGAAAGGCGAGGTAAGGTACGGTTAAAAGAAAGAAATGAAATGAAATATTTATGGCTGCATGTTTTTTATGAGGATAATGAATTGTACCATGAGGCTGGGACGAATTGCAACGTCAAAATGCATCAATGGCAATGCAGCTAGTGATAACCTATTCTTGAGGAGTATAGGTTCTTATCCACTAACCACGGAAAGAACCATTGACTGCAAGGATTGCTGACCCTAGCATATGGGGTAACAATGTGTAATGGGCATTAAAGATGAGGTTAGGGTAACGAATGCTAATGTGTTAAGGTTAGGGAAAATAATGTTTCTTTAATGCTTTGAGGTAAATATTTGTGTATGCTACTTATAAAAAAAAAAAAATATTTGTGTATGCTGTAAAGTAAGATTTTCTCAAGAATGTTATTCTTAACTGAAAACCCAAGACTGCTATTGTGTTTACTGCATGATATAGCTCTTACTAAGTATTCGACTTACTTTAGTCTTTTTTTTTTTATGATTTCCCCACCCTAGGTAAGGAAGTTGACGAGGATATTGTTTGGAGGATGACAATGACGTTGAGGCTTGGGGCATCAAGAAATGAACTTTGATTTTATTTTACAATTTCAATGAATTTGTAGCACATGATTTTTTAATTTTCATTTAATAAGTGTTTCTTAGCAATGTGTTTTGAGAGAGTCCATTTTTATCAAATACTCTAATTTCTTTTATTAATGTTATGGAATCTTTTATACTTGGTGCAAAAGTGTAATGTTTTAAGGCTTGGTGACATTCAATTCGTCTAGCTTTACAGGCCCTAGGGGATAGGGTGTTACAAGGAAAGGGTGGATAGTGGTGCAAAAAGGAGGCAGTTGCTGTGGTGCTGGCTTTTGGGATGGCTGTTTGGTCGTGGGCCTTGGGGTGGCTTGGAGCAACTCCTTGCAGGTGCAGTGTGTGCGTAACTGGGCAGCCAGAGAGGTGGATGGGGTAGCGGTTTGAGGGACCTCATGGTGGTTGACCTGCTAGGGAGAAACCACGGAGCTGCTACTTTGGTGACGGTCGTGCGTGTATGGGGCTATTGTGCATGAATGTATGTATGGCAAAGTGGATTTCATGTGCAGCAACCCTAAATATTAAAGGGAAGTAAAGTGCTCTACGTGATTCCATAATGGGCTGAGTTTCTTGGTCCATTTTATGGGCTTCTAGCTACTTTCGTGGCAACCTAAGTGGGTTGGGCCATTTTATGGGCTTAATCCATGGGTTTTAGTGTTTTCTCTTGGATCCTTATTAGGGCTCTAACAATGGCTAATGTAATGGGTCCAACTATATTATAGAGCTTGCCTATAAAGCTATAATTTCATGGGCAAGTCTCTTAACAACATAATGAGCCTGTCTTAAATCTCAAAATAAGCCCAACTCATCCAATAATTACTTTGGAGCTTTTAAATAAATTATCGAGCCTATTACTCAAAAACAAGAGCTCACTAGCTCCATAACTATTAAATGGGCTTTAATATAATTATTGAGCCCAATAAAAATCATTAAACCATCATAATAAATCTTGGGCCAATGGCACATTCAAAATTATCCAATAAATATCAATCGAACTTTCCAAAAATATTGACTTACTAAATCTTAACGGGCTTTTAAATTAAATTTTTGGGCCTATTAAAAACTCATAGTCGACCACAATAAATTATTGCTTGTAGGCTTAAAAAGGCCCATTAAACTTAAATTGGACCTAACAAAATTATCCGTATCTTGACCCTATTAATATGGGCCAAGTTGCTACAGTTAAAGAGCGAGTGAACAAGGCCAGATGGCACCTTATGCAGTAGTAGGTTGCGAAGGGTTAATTCTATAAGGCTCCCAAGGTTCTGGCCCCTACCACCCCCCTCCCCTCCCCGTGGCGAGATCAACCTAGACTCCTTCCTACCTGGGAGGGTGATTAATATAACCTTCAGTGCATGATAGGAAGATGGGCAGAAACCTCTACTGGCTCGCTTTCGACTTCATCAAGTCGACTAAGCTTTTCTACGCAGGTGAGAAAACCCTATCAATAAGGAGGCTAGAAGGAGGAACTTGTGCTTAAAAAATTGCTAGATCAAGAAGTGGATCTGAATCATTGACACCTTGGAGAGGCGGTCAACCTCTAAGAGGGCAGGGAGGACATTCCACATCAGCAGCACCATCATTGGAGTGATGGCTAGTGAATGAGCCTTTTTGGGCACACCTGTGGTCACCAGATGAACGAACAAATCGCCCCTTCTTTGCATTCTCCACCTGGTGAAAAGAACTTCCTTTTATCCCACCCTCAACATGAGGTCTTTTCCCTTTTTTGACTCAATGGGCTATCAAACACCACTCTTTCAAGGGCTAGAGAGCTCAAGAAAGGCAGCTCCTTGGACAGTACAACCTAGGAGGTGGCAACAATCTGGCCCCATGATAAGGTGACTGATATTTTCCTCAATATGGATGTTTTCGGGGTTCATCAACTAAGCATGGCTTTTACCCAATCGTAAATGATGTCTAGGCAAGACATCTCATTCCTAGTGAGGACAATATAAAAATAAATAGGGCACTCCGAGACTGGGCATCAAGTACTAGTAGCTCAATTAAAGGATTTTCCTTCAGAAGCTTCCTCCATTGGAAACTCCCACCCATCACCCAAAACAAAAATAAGTTGACCCTAATTTCTAACATGCAAACAACGAGACCCCAAACTGACAACTTTGTAGCTAGGACGAGATCAAAAACTGCATCGATCATCTTTCTTCTTAGAGTAATGTTAGATACAGTCTTATGATATGCAGGTCTAGTGCACTCCCTTTAAAAACATAGGATCCCACTATTAAAACTAAATTTTTCACGTGAATCCCATATTTGTCAACTGTTTTCAAAGAGGGTGTGCAGGGCTTACACACTCTATGACTGTATAAATCATTTTCTTTCTTCTTATTCACATTGTGGACATGAAAAAACTCTTAAGTAGTTAGATATAGGATTGGGATGCCTGCAGCTTCGAGAGCTTGCCACACACCATGCAACAGGACAAGAGGATCTTCAAAAGTTTGGTAACAATTACGCCAAAGTGAGGCAAAGATAGACCAAAATGTCTCGGTCTAGATGACGGATAAGGAATCACAAGCCAATGAAAAACATCTCCGTGTAAATCCTGACATGTTCTACAATCCCGCCAATGTTTACTACCCCCACTAGGGTGGTTAGGCAAAATAAGCTAGACTAAGTCAAGGATGTTAGATGCTTCCCTGAACGAGCGAATCTCAACCTGCATGATTGTTGGCTTCCATGCGCTCTAGACAAAGACGGAAGTCAAGGTAGTTTCATTCTCTGAAGAAAAAGGAATGATGTCCTGGAGATAGTCCTTATGGGAGGCATCGTGGGACGGCCTGTGAGGGGAAGACTCGTGAGTACATGAGAAACAAGCCGCCCCTTTAGATGGATTAATGGGAGCCATGTTGTAATGCCCCAATGGAAAGCCCAAACCATATGGCCTATACTCCAAAATGACTAGTCAATGATACAATTAGAGCCCCATCAATGATACAATTAGAGCCCCATTGAAACCTTATAAAGAGCAAGAAATTCTCCTTCCCAAGCAATGTGGGATCCCATACACCACCTACCCTTATTCATATCATATGGGGTATCACAATCTACCCCCCTTAAATTCCCGATGTCCTTGTCGGGTCTGTCGATTGTAGGTGGCATGACTCAAGTACCACTTTTCTGGTTGGGATAGGCTCTGATACCATTTGTAACGCCCCAATGGAAGGCCCAAACCACATGGCCTATACTCCAAAAGGACTAATCAATGATATAATTTGAGCCCCATTGGAACCTTACAAAAAGCAAGAACTTCTCCTTCCCAAGCAACGTGGGATCCCATACACCACCCACCCTTATCCACATCATATGGGGGTATCACAATCTACCTCCCTTAAATTCCCGACGTTCTCTTCGGGCCTGTTCATTGCAGGTGGTATGGCTCAAGTCCCACATTTCTGGTTGAGATAGGCTTTGATACCATTATTGTGATACCTTATATGATATGGATAAGAGTAGGTGGTGGATGAGATCCCACATTGCTTGGGAAGGAGAAGTTCTTGCAATTTATAAGGTTCCAATGGGGTTCCAATTGTATTATTGACTAGTCATTTTGAAGTATAGGCCATGTGGTTTGAGTCTTCCATTGGGGCGTTACAAATGGTATCAGAGCCTATCCCAACTAGAAAAGTGGTACTTGAGTCGTGCTGTAACAGACCACAAGAAATTCACTGGTAGAATTTCTTTTGACCGTAGGAACCTCGTGAAAACCCATACGTTTTTACGAATCGACCAATCGCTCAGGTTTTAGTCTGTCATCATAATCAGTGTTATCACTCACTATGGTGCAAATTTACGAGTTTATTTATTTGAGGTAGTTAGAAGTGTTAGAATGCATTATGGTCTACGCCATTAGACTCAGTGGATTATTTAGGATTTTATGGCGCAATAGCCTATTTTCATAATTCCGGACGAAACGTCTGATGAAAATTGTGAAATTATTTTTAGGGGCACTTCGGGGTTGAGTTTCGGTAAACGATTTTCACTATAGGTTAATATGAATATTTAGAATTTTTCAGTACTAATTTTATTATGCAATTTTTTGGAGTGAATAGTAACCTCAATAAGCGCACCTAGTGCAGTGTTTTTAAAATCACAGTGTGGAATGCCCAAATTAGGTTAGGGAAATTTATTTGGACACTCGGCAAGATCTTAGCCACACATAGGGAATAGTATTAGACACTTGGCACAAAGAAAAACCATTAGATAGATTTGTGAAGGAATCAAGGTGTGATATCATGCCACCTGAGCAAAACTGTGTTTCATCTGTTCAACCAAATTGTGCCAGACCAAAGAGGGTTTCAAACCTAGCAAAACCCTAAATGGTTGGAATCCAATTGAAACCCCAAAAGCTTGGTTGAAACCAAAACCCTAAATGGTATTCCCAAACCCTAAAGTTGGTCTCCAAACCCTTTTTAACCCGATTTCTAGCATTGTGTTTAATCACTTGATTAAATCACTTCCACATGCTATTAATTAATCAAATCCTTGTTATGATATCATTATTCAACCTTTTAAACCTTGGGAATTTGATTGGGCCAAGAAAAATTGATTTTGGGCTTGATAGCATCTCAAACCCTAACCAAACCCCCCTTTAAACCCCAAATTGAAGCCCACTTGGTGGGGCCCACCAAGGCCCACGAAATTGGCCACCTTGGCAAAGCTTCTTGGAGAAGTTTCCTCCCCCACATGGCAGACCATCCACTGCCATTGGCTGCACCCAATAATGCCTTGATGTGAAGGAGAAATCCACTCCATCAACCTCCATCTCTCACAGCTGCTGCAGGCAGTCCATGCCTCTCACTATTCTCTACTTTATGTCACATAGCCAACTCCAATCAAGGGTCTTTCAAGTCCATAACTTCCCCTTCCAGGAGTCTAAAGTCGTGGAAGACACACTTCTCTCCATTTCATCACTTCTTTCCCCCGTTCTTAGAGAGAAACCCAAAAGCGCTCTCTCGGGCAGATTTCTGTGTATTTTTGCGTGGCCATTTTCGACCCTTTTCAAGTATTTTCGCACGATTTTTCCTTCATATAAGTTGTTCTTCTTTGAGTCTAGTTTCCGTAGATATCTTATTCGTCTCAATCCATGCTCATTTGATTAGTAAAAAGTATTTTTAACGATGCAAAGGTCATTCTGGGTGTGAAACTGGAGAGTATGATATGTTTTGGATTTTTTGACCAAGCTAATGGACATATCTTGGTCCAAAAATTTTATGGAGTATTGTTAACATGTTTTTATGAATTTTCATTGAGGTTTTATTGCATGACTAAAGCTTTTGATGATAGATTTCCTTAGATTTAGAAACTTGAAAACTGGAGGTGGGAAAACAGTTTTTGTTTTGTGAAAGTTTAAATATTTCGTGGTATAATCTTATTCCAAAGGCTTTGATATTTTTATATGATGATCCTAAGCCTCTTATATACATTTTAGGATGTTATTTCGAAGATATTTAGTATTATTTTTAAAGATATGATTTTTCTATGTAAGAGGATTTCGGTTTGGCCTAAGATTTGATGTTTTTGGGTTAGATCCATGTTTTGTTGAATTTTAGCCATGTGATATTAAGTTTGATGGTTAGATCTTCTTTAGGACACGTTGTTAGACCATGTGATGTTTTAGTTTGAAGATCACATGTCTTTAAGCCATGGATCAAGAGATTGATCAAATGTAGTTGAGAGAAAAGTTTCTGTTTTGGACTATGTTTAAAACCAAAAACTCCAAGTGTTGTTTTGTGATTTTTGGTGACTTTTGTTTGATGATTTAAAGCATGGTTGATCTTAGAATGATGTTATGAATATGTTAGAGGTAAGATTTGATTTTTTGGAATTCTTGGAGATGTTTTTATTAAGGTCAAAACTTGTGATTTAAAGGGCTTACTTTTTGTTAAAAAGTTTGGGTCTTTTTACAAAAAGTTTGGTGTTGATGAATAGATTTTTCCTAATGGATATTTTAAGTGTGTTTTTAAACTTAGGATAGGAAGATCTTTGTTACAAAATTTTGGTTTAATCATGAGTTTTGAATTTTGAAAGAATTGAACCAAAATCAAGAGAAATGGCCTAAGTAGGTTTCGGCAATAGTGAGTTTTCCATAGTTGTGAATGGTTTTAAATTTTTCTGAGTTGATATTTGAGTTTAGAACAAAATTTACATGAGGAATGTAAATTTTGGTAATTTTTGGAGATAGGATATGAAATCCTTAAGTTAGGGGTAAAATAGTCATTTTCCCACTTGTAAAGGGTAAAATGGTAATTTTACTCTAAGTTGCCTCTTTTCACATTTCTAATTGTTAGTAATTAATTTCTAACTTTTAGAATACCCTCTTACAGTTCCTCGTGTTTCACACTTATTCTCGTAGAACACGACTATCGAGGTAAGTTAGCTTTTAACTTACTATCAGTTTAATGTGTATGAGTGATAAGTAAGGGAACTAAAGTGTATGTATGCATGTTATCATATGTTCCATGCCAAGTCATTACATATTTATCTGTTACACAGAATTTATTCTATCACGAATTATTCATCTGTTACATAAGATATTCTGTCACGTATTTCTATACATTGCTATGCATTGCAAGTATGTCATGTTAAGTTAAGTATGCCATCTGTTACATGTATTTCATTTCACGTAATATTCACTGTCATATGTTATGCCATGTTACGGAATATTGTCTGTTATATGTTATGCCGAAATAATATCTATTACATGTATGCCATGTTATAAAATATTTTCTGTTACAAGTAAGACTCAAAGTAAGTCATGTATGTCATCTTCTGTTCACGTCACGTTACGCTACGTTAGGACTTCTGTCTTTTCATATTCATGTCATTCCGTCTTGAATACAGTTTGTGTATCTCGAGAACAGTCTTGTTAAGTTATTCATGTCAATCACGACCCTAAGTGCTAGGATGGGGTAATATCCTAGTGAAACTCCTTTGTTCACGCTGGAGTGTCTAAATAGGTGTGAAATTCCCTGGGTTGACGAAGTACAGTCAACAGGTTGCGAATGGGGCCTAATTAGCTGGTCACCGGAGCGCGCCAGGCACTAACGCCGATGGAGCCAAACTTTATTTTACGTGTGTCCACAGCAAGTGTGGCACAAACAATTAATGGGGCCACAACAACTGTGGAGCATGAAGTATGGGGCCACAACAACTGTGGAGCATACACTACGTGAGACACAGTAATTGTGACACGTAGGATACGTGGGGCCACAACAACTGTGGAGTACGTATTAATGCACTCACAGCTGGTATAGACACCTGTGTTGTGATGCGGTAATCGGCAGGGACACACGGCTCAAGGGGACCTATGTAGCACCCGTATGGTCACTTTAATGATTAAGTCTACTGAATAAGATTCCAAGTTCATGTATTTCACGTTCAAGTCATGTTTCACGTTATGTTATGTTCAAGTTTATGTTCATGTCAAGTTTCAAGTTTATGTCACGTCAAGCTAAGTTTCAGTTTCAGTTCAAGTTATGTCAGCTCATGCCATGTTATGTCAAGTCATGCTATGCTTATAATTTCATACCATGCTATGTCAAGATATGTTATGTTTACTATTGACTTTGATTGTGCATTTATGCCTTTATTGCCATGCACGCATCATTAACCTGTGTGAAGGTTTTTTGTTAACTTGCTGAGATTTGTAATCAAATCTCACTGTGGTAGTCCCAACTACCATTCCCCCCGAATGGTAGATCTTATTACAGGATCTGAAGGAGAACTAGGGATCGACCAGCTGGAAACGGTCGACTAAGCAACGGTGTGACTTAGATGTAGTTACCCTAGATTACTACTTGTATTTTGTGGAGTTAAATCTCCAGCACTCTTTTGTTCACAATCATTTTGGACTAGTATTGTGATCTCGTTTGTTAGTATGCCTTTATGTATGAAGTATGTTTTAAGTATTTGGGATATTATAAGTTTGGTGCATGGTATTGCCAAAAGAAAAAAAAAAATTTATCCGCTGCGAATATTGCATAATGCTAGACGCATGTTAGGAACATTGCATCTTATATGTCATGAACGAGGGCAGGTAACCTTGTGTTGCATGTCCTGACGCTTCAGATGTCCGTCCGATCCCAAGCGGAATCTGTGGGCGTCACACGTGCCACCTACAATCGACAGACCCAACAAAGACGTCACGAATTTAAAGGGGTAGATTGTGATACCCCATATGATATGGATAAGGGTAGGTGGTGTGTGGGATCCCACATTGCTTGGGAAGGAGAAGTTCTTGCTCTTTATAAGGTTCCAATGGGGCTCTAGTTGTATTATTGACTAGTCCTTTTGAAGTATAGGCCTTGTGGTTTGGGCCTTCTATTGGGGTGTTACAAATGATATCAGAGCCTATCCCAACTAGAAATATGGGACTTGAGTCGTACCACCTACAATGGACAGGCCAGAGAAGGACGTCGAGAATTTAAGGGGGTAGATTGTAATACCCCATATAATATTGATAAGAATAGGTGGTGTATGAGATTTCATATTGCTTGGGAATGAGAAGTTCTTGCACTCTATAAGGTTCCGATGGGGCTCCAATTGTATCATTGACTAGTTCTTTTGGAGTATAGGCCATGTGGTTTTGGCCTTCCATTGGGGCGTTACACATGTGATAAAGTGATTAACCTGCTTAAGTGAATAAATTTAACCAAAAGTTGAGTTAAGCGCTTAATTATGCAGTAAATTATGATACTTGAGTCAATTGATAAATTCTGATATTTTGCACTTGAAAAGAGTTATAATGCAGCTAGTCCACACTAAAATTAATATCCCAAATTTTACTCATCTCATATCTTACATATATGTTGTAGGGCATTATGGGAAAAGATGTTAAAGCACATGGGTATTCTTGGAAATACCCAACTGACACGGCAACACCCAAAAGAAGGCACTGGGCAGCAGATTCATGCACACTAAGGGGCTAGGGATCTGAAACACAAAAGGCAAAAAAAAAAAAAAAAAAAAAAAAAAAAAAAAAAAAAAAAAAGAAAGGAAAAGAGAGAGGGAGGAGGTTACAGATGAGTGGGACGACAAAATGCAAGGCGCATCAGCTCACACATCAAGGACGTACAACAACACAAGATCGCCTCAAGGACATGCAGGAGCTAGCCAATCAAACCCCCGGCAACGGCGCCAAAAATTTGATGGCTTTCTAAATCTATCTTCCAAGTGCAAAAGCTATCAAAGTAGTACATGGAAGAGTTCTAAGGTCATTTCCACAAGGACAATAGTATTCATGCTGAACAAAAATTTAATTGAAGGTATTTTGTGCAATGAACGTGTTTAAGAAAGGGGTTTTTGCATAGCTAAGGAGAGAAACAAGAATATATGCTTTTGTACTAGTGTGGACGGTATTGAGGAAAGGCTGGTTATGATCTTTTTATAAAATGATTTTTTTTTCTTTTTAATGAAACAAAGTTTAAGAATCAAGTGGAATTGGTTTTCTGATTGCTTGTCAAATTTAAAAGAATTGAGGAATATGAGTATTAGTAAAATGGGTGCAGGAAATGTAGAGATCACATAAATATCAAAACCAGTAACACAAAATGTCAAACACTTGAACTACAAGAATGTTTTCTCATTTTCCAAACTCTAATTAAGTGGTCGAACTCTATAACTCAATTGTCAATCCAGTCTAAGTATTAACAATCGGAAAATGAATATTTAAAACCAGATTTCCAATCCTAAGTATCTATAGAGTGCAAATAAATTTACAATGAATACCAACCATGAAAAACCTTGAAAATATTACCAAGTTTCTGATGTGCCTTCCGTCAACAGTAGAACAAGAATAAGAGTTTCTGGTTTTGACTTATCTCAACAAAATCAACTTGCAAAACTATAAAATGGATTTTTATCATCTCAAAATCACTCTAATCAGTAGTTTAAAGCAAGAGAATCCATATCTTGTAGCTGGAGATGAAAACTTAGCCTAACATCATTCTCTCGGGAAAATAGAAAATAAAACAAGTAAACTCCCAACTCATAGAAGGGTTACTCACTGCTCACTACTCAAAAAACAAAGCTGCCCCAAGAAAAAATAATCATTCCCCAGAACCACTACAACGAAGATAAAACTCCCCCCACCAAAGTCTGAAAAAAATGCAGAAAAAAACCCCCTGGTTCAAAAATCGTAACTCCTTTTTATCCGCATCCGTTTGATTGGCTGGCTCCTGCACGTCCTTGAGGCAATCTTGTGTTGCTGTACGTCCTTGATGCGTGAGCTGTGCGCCTTGCATTTCATCGTCCCACTCATCCGTAACCTCCTCCTTTCTTTTTTTCTTTTTTTGTTTTTTTTGGCTTTTTGCGTTTCAGATCCCTAGCCCCTTAGTGTGTGTGAATCTGCTGCCCAATGCCTTCTTTCGGGTGTTGCCGTGTCAGTTGGGTATTTCCAAGAATACTTATGTGCTTTAACATATTTTCCCATAATGCCCTGCAACATATAAGTAAAATATGAGAGTAAAATTTGGGGTATTAGTTTTGGTGTGGACCAACTGCATTATAACTCTTTTCAAGTGCAAAATATCAGAATTTATCAATTGACTCAAGTATCATAATCTACTGCATAATTAAGTGCTTAACTCAACTTTTGGTTAAACAATTTATTCACTTAAACAGCTTAATCATGCAATTTTAACACTTTATCACCATGAAAAGGATTGGGTGCGAGAGAAGAAAGAGGAAGTAGGGATGAAACCAAAGTGAAACTAGAAGGAGGTTGATAAGACGAAGAGGAAGAGAATATCGAAAGAAGGTAAATCAATTCTCAAAATTAAGTGAAATTAAAAAGGGGTTAATTACACTTTACCACCTCGAACTTTCACTCAATGTACAAGGTGTCCTCGAAACTAATAATTGCATCAAAGTGGACCCTCAAACTTTCAAAACTTCCCATTCCCCCCTTCCGTCTGCCAACAAAATCAATTCTAACGGAAATTCACTGTAAAAATATAATTTTTATCTAATTTATTATCATTGACTATATAAAATATAAAATAATATATGCTATCAACTAATAATAAATTATTAATCATTAACCATATATAAAATTATTTTATACCTAAGTTTTAAGCAAGTATGAATAATCTATGTACACAATGAAATTATTTGATATTCATTAACCATATATAAATTAATAAAAAAATTATTTAATGATTTATGATTTATTATTAATTAATGGCATATATTATTTTATATTTTATATGGTCAGTGATAATAAATTAGATGAAAATTATATTTTTACAATGAATGTTATGCATATGAGCAGCACGTGCAGTGAATTTTTGTTATATTTAACGATGCTACTAGACGGAAGGGGGGATTGGGAAGTTTTGAAAGTTCGAGAGTCCAATTTGATGTAATTATTAGTTTTGGAGGTACATTGTGAATTGAGTGAAAGTTCAAGGGAGCAAAATGTAATTAACCGAATTAAAAAGTGATGCAACATTGGCCACTAAACAAGGGAAGCTATAAAGCTACAAATGGAAAGCTGAATGTGATACCAGGAAATGTGTTGCATGAAGTGACGGTTGAGAAAACTATTAGGA
This sequence comes from Juglans microcarpa x Juglans regia, assembly GCF_004785595.1. Taxonomy (NCBI): domain Eukaryota; kingdom Viridiplantae; phylum Streptophyta; class Magnoliopsida; order Fagales; family Juglandaceae; genus Juglans; species Juglans microcarpa x Juglans regia. The sequence continues at coordinate 21,115,774 of NC_054603.1, forward strand.
AATAAAGTGACGGACGCCCCAAAAGGGACGTGTGTCCTAGAAGGTAAGAGTACTAAAGAAATTTAGAACAAAACATGAATACACACTCATAAAGTAGAATTTGCGGGGGTAACTATTGGGCAAAAAGCATATAAGGTAGGTGAAGGAGAATGAAAGAGGGGCAAGGATGAAAAGCCATATGCTAATCACCACTTGCATATAAATCCTCCAACAGTGTGAGGCATGATGAAGGTTTAGGGTGAGGGACTTGCCAAAAGGAAGTGGAAAGATGTAGCTCCAGGACGAGGGCCTACTAGGAAGAAGTGGTGAGATGAGTGTAGCGCCCCGTTCCTCATGTAAAGATCCTAGCAAGGTTTCGGGGTGCCACCCAGATGGTTAACACCCATGATTAGATTGTGGTGAAAAAAATAAAGGTTTAGTCGGTAACTAGACCTCACAGTACCAAAGTATAAACCATATTTTAGAGGAAAACATTATTGTCATTCCTTATAACATTAACTTAGACTTATAGACAACCAAAAATGGTATCTTTATGTGATGCCCTCAATCCCCGCTTGGGATGGAACAGAGACTTAGAGCGTCGGGATAAGCAACACAAGGTTACATACCCCCGTTAATGACAGTTAATGTGCAATGCATCCTAGTATGCAACTATCAATATGCAATAATCGCAGCAGAAATAAAAGGTTAAGGTGAAAAATATGCCAGAATAACTAAAACATCTCAACTTCATTAGATAATTATCATATTCAAAATACTAAAGTAGTATAGATTTATATACAAAGTCGTAACATTCTCTTCATGTGATCTAAAGTATAAAGGACTTGGGTTATGAACATCAAAATTAAGTCAAGCTTCCTCTCCAAATCCGACTCCTCCTCAATCATGCGAATCTACTTCTCCATAATCTCATCCTAGTCGATTTCGGCACAACTTCTATCATTATGTGGTCCCATAAAATGGTGAGATTTACTCGAAATCTCAGTAAGTTAAACAACTAACTGACACAAAGATAAATCAATCATGAAAAATGATAAATATGCAATGCATAAAATGCAGAAAATCAGTATACATGTCTCCCATCCAGATTCCTCAACATCTTTTAGAACTATGGAGACACGGGTTTTTACTCAGTAAGTAATTTCGTCATCATTTTTGAAAAAACATAACTTCTTCATAAAAATTTCATCATAAACTTTCATTATCATAGCCCTTTCATCATTATCTTAATTAATAACATAACGTGTGGTAATATCACAGTTCCCCATATGCACTGTCAGTACTTGCCGATGACCGTAATATAACTTACATTGAAACTACGTTGTCTATAGACTCGTTCTCAATGCATTAGTAAATATAACATATCATCATGAAAATTCATAACGTGTACACCCACCAGCGTTAGGTGTCATAACATGTTGACTTCACTTCGGCGTTCTTTAAAAAGAACCCATTCGAAGTCTGTTGACTATTCTTTATCAACTCAGGGGCCACCACTCCATTATTAAACACTCCAGAGTGGACAGAGGAGTTCCACTAGGCTAACTTCCCAATCCTAGCCTTTGGGTCGTGATAAAATGATTTTCATGCAATGTTTTGAAAAATATTTTTCATGACATGTGCATATGTAGCAAGTTTCATGAAAAATGACATTTATATACAATATTTAAAAAAGGTAAAAATATGACATGTCCTGTAAGTATGCACTCAATGTATCATATAACATGATATTTTATATTCAAAATGATAATTGAAATATCAATGAACATTTATCAATAATTCATAAATAATTTATCAAGGTGTAAGTTAAAGGCCAGCTTATAAACTTCTGGGCAAATTCAAAATTAGCGTCGTAGCTGCGTAAATTGTGTGTATATTATGTTAGAGTTAATACTCTTATGGATAGGTTCAAAATCAAAGGCTTCAAAAAAATTGAGCATTTACAAAAATACCCCTAGACTTTCAAAATTTGACATTTATGTCCTAAATTTTCACTAATTGCAAACGAACTCCAAATTTAACCAAGTTTCATGGACTTCATATTTTTGACATTCTAAAACCATCTATACCCTTAAATTTTTAAAATTCAAAGTGAAACTTGTCTAATTAGTCCCAACCCGTGGCATGCATCCTAGTTGATGCCTATGTATATTTTCAACTATTGATCCCTATGAATGCATGTATATGAGATTTTCTTTAATCACTAATGATCATAACGTCTTTAGAGAAATTATGAAGTCTAATCCTTGAGTAATCCAGTTCATCCCAACACTTAAGCTAAGAAATCCTTAATCACCAATATGCTTAAAACCCATTCATGCTTGATAACCAAAACAAGATAGATTTAAAACCTATCATAACATGCTTCTAATCACAAATTTAATCTTCCATAATCATGTCAGGATAATGATAGATCATATCAAATCATGATTAGGACATGCCATAGCTAAATTTCCAATTAAAAATATTCAATCATTCAAACATTCCTTTAATTGACCTGGTTTTGCATTAAGCATCATAACCTTCTCAAAACTCAACCAAATTTCATACCAACACTTAGAAACAAAGCTTGAAATGCTAGCTAAGATCAAAAGGAAGAGAAATTAAAAATTTTGTGGTCTTCCAAGCTCTCTAGACTGCCTTACACAAGAACATTCAAGAACTCACCAAAACTCACTCGGTTTGCACTCTTTTGATCTCTAAGAGGGAGAAATGCTCTCAAGGCTCAAGATGATATTTGGAGGTATGGTATCGGTGAAATGAGAAGGGAGGGAAGTATTTATAGGTGGCCAAGGGGTGAGGGACATTGGCTTGAGTGCTTGGTGATTGGGTGAAGTGGGAGGTGCTCAAATCTGAAAAAATTCCAAATTTGCTTGCATGAGCTTAGGTCACTTGTGTAGAATGAAATAGTGCCCTAAACCACCATCATTTCCTCTCCACAGTAGCTGCAACGGTTCTGTAGATTAATCTAGGTCGTGGGGCATCATTTGGATGGCAGAAGATCCCTCAAACCACCCTTGAAAATAGGTGGATGGAGGTGGTTTTGTGGTGGTAGAAAATCAGTTCGGTTTTGGATGTTTTTGGGCAGCAAAACTGAGTCAAAATCCTTCATGATGGTCATGGGACTTCTTGGTGATTGGGTAGAGAAGGAGGTGGTGTGGGCTGGTGGTGCAAACCATGGCAGGAGGCTGGTTCAAATTTAATCCAAATGGTTCCTACACAAACTAGACCAAGGTGCACCCAATTTGGTTCTTTGAGTTGATTGATGCAACCAATTTCGTCCAAGGCTCAAACTGAGTTGGGGATGGTCTCATGAGGTGTTTAAGAACCATATTACCCTTGAGAACAAATCACAAAAATGTTGGGCTCAAGGGCAAAACAATCGAAGCATTACAAAGGGCAATGCACAAAACCGATTGAAGCATGGTTTGGGCTTGTTATGTCATTTTTCTTAATGACATGTATAATGGTTGAGCTAGGGCATTAACATGGCCTAATCATGATTTAAGGGAGTATTAATTCAAGAAAATTTGAATTAAAAAGTTTAAGAAAAGATTAAGCATGATTAAGCTTCAAAGCATAGCTTAAAGTGCACTAATCTCAAGTATGATGGTTAATGGCCTTAGCCAATTTTCTAAACTTAATTTGGGTACTTTGAGTGTAATTTTGGTTTAAGGAAACCAATAGTATGGTGTATTGGGCCTTTGATCTTTGAATGGTAAAATGAGTCCAAACATGACTTTGGGCCATATGGGCTTGAAAAAGGCCAATGGTCCAATCTACACCAAAAACCTTATGCCTTCCTATACTTGGGCCAAGACTAGCCTTGATTTCCTAAGGGCGTAGTTCAAGATTTTTCTTGGGCTAGGCCCATGAATGCACTTGGGTCCTAAAAAGCCTCACCAAAATTACTAATTGGCTTGTCTCTCAAATCCTTATCTCATTAATACTAAGTACCAACATTAATGCTAATCCCACTATCAACCTTAATGAAAGTGATTAATCCAAAAATAAAAGCCTAATCTAGAGTACTTGAGGGATAATCAAAAGTTAATTAAGCAGGGTGTTACAGTTTATCACCTATTAGACGGCAGACCTAATACATTGGTCGCCCCTTCCAAAAGACTATGCACAACTTAAAATAATGCATGGCACCTATGACAGAGACAAGCCTTTGTCTTTAGGGTTCGGCAGGTGTCCACTTTCCTCCTCAGGTATCACTCCTGATTCTAACTCTACACCAAAGTCTATGGTTCTGAGAGTGAACCCATAAGTAGGTTAGGCATTCATGATAAAGAAACTACCAATGAGAGATAATTCTCCTGAAGATGCAATGAATAGTTCATGTAAATAGTGGGGGAACACATGCATATATGCCTTGGCGAGGAATCACCCTCAAGGGCACAAACACATAGGTCTACAAAACATGGCGAGGAATCATTCTCTTAGTTAAATACACATATATACAAGCTTGACACCCTATAAGGAGTTACCCTTTAATGCAATTTACTTTAAGACATGAGTACTGTTTAAGCGAGGAATCAACTACTACAGTGAGATTTCGAGAAATCTTAGCAAATAAACAGTCAACATACAACTGATATCACAAGCATATAAAAGTAAACTACAAATGAATGCATGGGCATGTGCTTAAACGTAAAACTTTGACATATGCAACATAGATTTTTTCATAAAATATATTTTCATCTTTTTAAACTCTTAACACATGTTCAAACCATTTGAGCCCGGGTCCTTGTTCTTGCCATAATATATCATGATATTCTTATCATTTCATAACATATCATATTGCGATCATATCACATTCTTTTGTGTCATCTCATAACATTCATGGCATAACATAACATATCATGGCAGATCATAACATATCATGGTATATCATATCGCATCATAACATGGAGCTCAAATACCTTATTCATTTCATAATTCACATGGTCATTAGGTGAAATACGTAAGACCATATTGGTTTCACTTGGTACAACCGCCAGCATATAGAGATTCATCACATATTTGTTCGTCACACAGACATTTCATTGCCTCATGGGCAAACAGGGAATGAGTTGATCCATTGCTCGACATCTAAAAAATCCTTTCTACCCGTTCAGCCTCGTGTAAGTCAACTCGCTTGTACCCCAACTCAGGTCAACTCTTACACAAAGATAACTTCTTGCAGTGGGGAACGTTCATTCCACCAACCAATTAGAAGACACGAGCACGTGATACACCAGGAGATTGTACAAATCGACTATCAGGTCTAGCCAAGCACGATACTGTCACAACCCTGCCCCAATCCTAGGATGAGGCCGCGACAATTTACCTGTTCTTTCCTTATTATTATTAGTACTATATTTTTGCTATATATATATATATATATATCTTTTTTTTCTTTAAAAGAGGGTAAAAGGGCTATGTGTGAACGTGTCACGCATGTACTCTGCATTTCTAGCTTAAAAGAAACACCTGATAGACGACCTGTTCAATATTCTAAGTAAAGGACTCTCAGAGTCTATCATCCATGCACCAAACATAACCAGTCCTTAATAAGAGGGGACTTAGTCCCTTCAACACATACCAAAAAGGCATTTAACCATCTTATGTGGGGTTACCATCACCCCATCATAGAAGTTACGCCATTACCATCACCCCACCATAATATTTACATCATGCCCGAAGACATATTGTCTTAAAGTCAAGCCAACAAAACATCCCAACACGGGACCCATCATAAAGGCATAAAAACATAACCATTATCATCAAAACCGAACCGACAGGGAACTCTAAGCATCGGCCCCTCCCTCCTCAGCAATGCCTAGCTCCACAGCCTCATCATTCATACCTGGACGTTTAAAACATAAACACAAAGTGAGTCTAATATTCAGTAAGCAGTACACCATGTCGTTAACTTATTAATCACATAATCTTTTCTTTTGAAAACATGCATATATAAACATTTGCTAATTATTGACAATGCTTTCATGCTTAACAGTTTAAAGAATAACTATACTTTCATGCATAAATGGCTTAAGGCATAACTGTACTTTCATGCATAAACATTCCTAAGAAATAACTTTATTTTACTTTTCACTTTCTTGGCCGATACACACTATTACGCCCCGTGTGTTGGGGTTAGCGGTCTTTTGGACCTGGATTCCGACCGTGGCCACAAGTTGGGAATCCCTTTCATGGGGGCAGCACTGGGTGCACTACCAGTACTACTTACCTGTCATTGCAATATGTCCATTCCTTTGGTACCCTTTCATTCATATGGCCGTTACGTACGTTCATGCTTTCATTTCTTTTTTTTCCTTTCTTTTCAGTCAAACATTTTCATTATCTTTCCTTAGTCCAAATGCATATGCTTTTCTTTAAAAAGAGTGTTTCATGTCATGCTACATATAGGTACATCGTAGTTATTTAAGAGAGCATGCATAAAATCTCATGATGCATTATTACCTTACATACACACAATTGTAATCAACAGGGTGCTTAACAGGGGCTACCAAGAAAGGCTTGTACATAATATATATACATTTATTCTTTCATAAGAGAACATCTGTAAAGAGAGAGAGATTCTTTCATAAGAGAGCTTTGTGTGTAAGGAGCATAGTCATAGCTATTTACCTCGTTGCTTTACAAGAAGATTCCTTGAATCTTGAAAATAAACTCTTATTCAATGAAATGGGATAAACATATTAATATTCATTCAACTTTAAGCTTACTATCCAACACCCACGTGCTCACTAAACTTCCAATTTGGAATTAAAGCATTTCCCTTAACCCCATTTGCTACATACATGACACTAAGTCAAGACATTAATATCTTCATTCCGACATTTAAAGAACTCATGAAGGTACATAACTCGCTTGTTGTCCCCTTTTAAAGGCTATTATTTCCTATACAAGGGATAGGTAGGAATCATAAGTTAAAATGTATAGGATGGCAGGGATTTATTTAAGTATGGTAGGGAGTAAGGAGGTACTACCAAATCTGAAATATTTATAAAAAGAGCATTTTGACATCTTTGTAACATCATGTGGAAAGTAATTCTAACAAAAGAAAATGCTTACAAGAGGTTGGTTTTTGTCACTTGTTCTTCAAGGGTTTTCCATACTAAAGTTTATCCTTGGTTAAACAAATGGGTGAAATTGAGCAAGGGATGCAATGGGCCGATTTAGGCTTCAAAACAGAACATTTTTCAGAATTTTGTAGTACATGGACAGCTAGCAAGTCTTAGTACATTCAGGGTCTTAAACATCTCTCACTTACCCAAAACTCAACCATACAACTAAATAATACAAGAGTGGTAGAAAACTTTAAAAAAAAGTCTCGTATATTTTCTGAAACATAGCATAGATAAAAAGATACAAACTCTGGCAACTTAAAATTTCTAAGTAAGCTTACCAGTTTAGATTTAAAACTCTTAATGGCTTACTTAGGCCATAAACTTGCGGGAAGAAATGTTTAAAAATTGTAAATCTTAACTTCATTAATTTGACACATAAAAGCATAATTAAAAACATGGCTTGGACTCAAGAGATCACAAGAAAGGGACTACAAAATTTGCCTTGCAACACATGGCTGGAACACACACCAAAACAAAGCATGACCCACGGCTTCTTCATGTACATATACACAACAAATCAATTAATCACCACTTGTGACTAACCAAGTTAAAAAGGAAATATATCATTTTCGAGTGGTAGAAATACATGGCAAAAACAGCCTCAAGATAGTCGGTTTGACCAGAAAACAGGGCTTTCGGCTACTACCCACTAGATCAATCACTAGAGAAGGCAACGAGAAACTGGTCTAGGAAGTTTCCACACAACACTCGGCTAGCCCAGAATTCGAACCCTCAATTACAAGTCACAAACTTGCTTAGAAAAACCCCAAATCACAAGAAAAAACTCACGGAAGGATTATTTCCAGGTTTGGTCCCCTTTTAAGCCACGGAAATACACGGTAGGCGAGAAAAAGAAGGGAATCCGAAAGATCCAAGGCTAGAACACAACAAAAAATTTCTTAAAAACAAACCCTAAGTTAAACCCATAGATCTAAGATTTCAAACTAGAGATTAGAGCCATAGAAATTCACTTACGAGGTTGACTTCCTTGGAGATTTTCGGTGGAGATGTTAGGTTTAAGAAATGAGAGAGATGACTTGAAGAAAAGGGAGAGGACGCGCGAACTAGAGGAACCAAGAGCCTCTCGTGTGAAGGAAGGAGACTTGAGAAGTTTTCTCTCGTGTGTGCCTTGGAACCGACGGGTGTAGGGGAATAAGGAAAAGAATTTACTTGTCTTGCCTTGGACGCTGTTGTGTAGGAGCAGGAAAGGAATTCACTTGGCTTATGGAGGAAGCTACGGGTAAGGGAGAAGAAAAGTCGATGGGTTTAAATCAAACTTGTCCCATAAGCTAGGGAATGAACGGTGGAGATCACATGTGGGAAGATCAAAAAGAGTTTGGGCCATTTCTTGAGTAAATAAAAATTAAAGGGTTTGAAAGAAATATTGTAAGGTCATAAAAATCACACCCTTGAATTATTTAATAACCCACATAAAATAAAAATACACCCACCTTAAAATAAATTAATAAAATAATAAAAGTTTTTATCTCAAAATATTTAACTTAAGAATTAATAGATGACGTAAGGACCCACGTAGTAGGATTCGAGTATTACAGATACTGCCCCACCCCAATCCTCACGAGAAATCCAGAAGCTCGTGGCAACATCTCGCAAGAATGGGCACGGGGAACTCCTTGTCCTGTCTTAAAAGCTAATCTACCTCACAGCGTTAGTGATATGAACCCGTGGAAATAGAATCCCTTGAACCCACAATCAATTTGAAAACTCACCCAAGAAAGCCAAAACCAAGTCAATAGATGGAGAATCTAGACCTGTTGAGAAATCGTTTCAAGAACCTAGATTATATTAAAATCTAGACCCGTTGAAGAATCTATCTCAAGACCCAGATTACAAGGAGGAACGACACAAAAGTTGTGATTTACCTTTGAAAAGTTCAAAAGTTCATCAAGAACAAGAGGAGTAAACTCAACTCACAATTAAAATTCAATATGTCTAAACCTTAAAATGAGGCTACAAAGAGTATTTAAACCAAAACCTAATTAAAATCCTAGCAAAAATAAAGCCCCTTATCCCAAAAATACCCCTGAATGAATAGTGTTGTGCTACAATAATTCGGTTATAGTACTTCTTGAAACCCTAGTTCCTAAAAAGTAACTTTTCAAATAAACCCTTGGCTACAATACAAGGCCTTCCCAAAACCCTAGTTCATAGGAAATAAGACATATGTGGGTCAAGCATCCTCAAGCCCATTTATTCAAAACTAATAAAATAAATCCTTTAACAATTTGAAATCCTTCAATAACAATAGGCCCAAACAATAACTCTAAGTCATGTCTTCCACAGCTTGTATCAAGTGGATCAAAATCGGTTCTCATTCTTTCAAACCCATCTTGAGTGTTGGGCTCTTGTTAGCTTCATCCCAAGTGGATTGCACCAATGCTTGCATTGCTTCATTCATCTTCTTGGTTCTTGATCTTGTAATTGGCCCATCTGGAACTTGTAAAGGATCTCTAAGACTAGGCTCACATTGGTTCCTATCATTCCCCATCTCCTCAAAAGGATTCCACCTTGAATCTTCACCTACATCAAAAGGAGAAAGATAAAAAATATTGAAAGTAGCATAAACATTATACTCACCTGGAAGGTCCATTTTATATGCATTGTCATTAATTTTCTCGAGAATTTGAAAATATCTACCTCCTCGAGGATGCAACTTAGTCCTTCTATCGATTGTGAATCTTTCTTTGCACATGTGAACCCAAACCCAATCTCTTGGTTCAAAGATGACACGCCTTCACCTTTTATTGGCTTGGGAAGAACCATTTCATTCTTTTGGGCAATTTAAAGCCGGACCCTCTCATGAAGTGACTTCACCAACTCCTCATTCTTTTGTCCATCCTGGCTACTCCTCCGGGATAGAGTATCAGCAACAATATTCTCCTTACCATGCTTGTAACGGATGACATATGGAAAGGTCTCAATATATTCCATCCATCTAGCATGCCTTTTATTCAACATATCTTGACCCTTGAGATGCTTTAATGATTCATGATCGGCGTGGATCACAAATTCCCTAGGCCACAGGTAGTGCTGCCAAGTCTCTAATGCACGAGCAAGAACATAAAGCTCTTTGTCATAAGTAGGGTACTTCAGGGACGCCCCACTTAGCTTCTCACTAAAGAATGCTATAGGCCGTCTATCCTGCATCAAAGCGGCTCCAATCCCTATTCCAGAGGCATCACATTCAAACTCAAAAGCATTGTTAAAATCAGGTAATTCTAACACAGATACAGAGCACAACCTTTCTTTAATAGAGGCAAAAGCATTCTCTTAGTCAACCCCCCAATGAAATCCAACATTCTTTTTAATTACCGCAGTGAGTGGTGCAGCAATGGTGCTAAAGTTTCTAACAAAATGTCGATAAAAGCTAGCTAAGCCATGAAAGCTTCTTATCTCAGTGATGCTTTTTGGCGTTGGCCACTCCTTGATGGCCTTGACTTTCTCTTCATCCACCTTAATACCTTTTGTACTAACAACATAACCAAGAAAAACAACTTTTTCCATGCAAAAGTTACATTTCTTGAAATTAACATACAACTTTTCACATTTCAACACATCAAACACATATCTCAAATGCTCAATATGTTCATTTAAGTCCTTGTTGTACACTAGGATATCATCAAAGTACACAACCACAACCTCGCCTATGAACGCACGTAGGACATGGTTCATTAATCTCATGAAAGTACTGGGCACATTTGTAAGTCCAAATGGCATAACCAACCATTCATAAAGCCCATACTTAATCTTAAAAGCACTTTTCCATTCATCACCCTCTTTCATTCTAATTTGATGGTACCCACTTTTAAGATCAATTTTACTGAAAATTAATGAGCCATGCAATTCTTCAAGCATATCATCTAATCTAGAAATGGGATGGCGATACTTTACTGTGATATTGTTGACCATCCTGCAATCAACACATATCCTCCACGTCCCATCCTTCTTTGGCACTAGTAGCACTGGTACTGCACATGGGTTCATGCTCTCCCTCAGGTGCCCCTTGCTCATCAAATCCTCAACTTGCATTTGAAGCTCCTTTGTCTCATCTAGATTACTCCTATAGGTTGGTCAATTTGGAATAGTAGCTCCGGGTACAAAATCAATTTTGTACTCAATGCCTCTTATGGGTGGCAACTCATTAGGCATCTCCTCAGGGAATACATCCTTAAACTCCTACAACAAACAAATAGCCAAACTAGGAAGAGACTGGTTAGTTTCATCAAGATTAAGATAAGACTCTTTATAGACAAGAAAAATCATAAGGCAATCTGCGAAAAAAGCCCTCTTAACCTCACTCTCTCTTGCATAGAAACTCACTTTTGTCTTTCATTTTCTCTCTGCAGACTTTCTTTCTTTTTTCTCTCATGGCTCCACTCTCTTTTTTTTTTTACTCTCAGCCACCTCTCTACTTTCTTTTTGACTCTTTCTTTTTTGCTCAATCTCTTTTTGACTCTTTCTTTTTTATCACTCTCATTTTCACTCTTTCTTTTTTTATCATTCTCATTTTCACTCTTTCTTTTTTGAGCAACCTCACTTTTCAGTTTCAGTTGGTCCTCGTAGACCTGGCTTGGAGTTAAAGGAGCAAGCTTGATTGTTTTGCCCTCATTTTCAAAGTTGTACATGTTTTTGAACCCATCATATGTCACCCTCCTATCATACTGCCACGACCTCCCCAACAAAATATGGTCTGCATGCATAGGCACAACATCACAAAGCACCTCATCCTGATACTTCCCAATACAAAAAGTAACTAACACTTGTCTGTCCACCTTAACCTCCCCACAATCATTTAACCACTACAATTTGTATGGTTTAGAGTGTTTTAAGGTTGGTAAATTCAATTTCTCAACCAAAGTAGTTTTTTGTTGACGTGGAGTCTAGTATGGAAAATGATCTCTCTTTATTGCTCTACATCATTTAGCTTAATGTGTGTATCGAGAGCACACCTGGTAATAAGAGACTCACCTATCACGAGGTATACCACTCCATCATCATCACTAGCATCAACCAACTCGGGTACCCCATCACTATCATCCTCACTCTCAGTCATCACCTCCTCATTGTCACGCATAATCATCACTCGCTTGTTGGGACATTGAGATGCGATGTGCCTTGAACCTAAACACTTAAAGCATTTAATATCTCTATTCCATGAAGGTTGAGATTTTACCTTGGGTTTGTTGCTAGTTCACACATTTTTTTCCTTGGGTGGTTCGGTTTTTCTTTTTGCTTCAACTGGATCATTCCTATCCCACTTTGATTTCCAAGTAGTGCTAGAAACCGAAGTGTATCTTGTTGTCCCCTTTCTTTATAATTGCCTCTCCACCTTCATAGCTATATGCACCATGTCCTCTATCTCCACAGAATGTTGCAATTCAATTACATTAGCTATGTCCCTATTCAAACCACTCAAAAATCTAGCCATGGTGGCCTCCCAGTCCTCCTCTACATTAGCCCGAATCATCGCCACCTTCATCTCCTTATGGTAATCCTTCACACTCCTAGACCCTTGTATAAGATTTTGGAGCTTTTGGTAAAGGTCCCTATAGTAGTGACTAGGTACAAATCTCTGCCTCATGAGAGCTTTTAACTCTCCTCACGTCTCTACAGGCCTCTCACAATTCATCCTCCTATTGGTCACTAATTGATCCCACCAAATAATAGCATAATCAGTGAATTCAATTACCCCTAACTTCACTTTCTTCTCCTTAGAGTAATTAAGACAATCAAACACCAACACTATTTTTTTCTCACACTCTAGATAACTCAGGGTCAGTTCTACCTTGGAAAAATGATATTTTCATTTTGATGCTCCCAAGGTCTCTATCTATACCATCCCAACCCCCTAGGTTCCCTTCAAATCCTCTTTCACACCTAATTCTTCTATGTCTACCTGACCCAACTTCAGATGTTAAGTCTTCCTCATCCTCACCATCTCCTTCATTCTCATACTCATTTTTAACCCTAGGCTCACGTCGCCTCCTATATCTCCCACGTTGTAAATTTATAATCGCTGCTTCTTGATGATTTATCATATCCCTCACTTCACCCTACACAAAGTTCAACCGCTCAAACCGTTGTTGCATGGCTTGCAACACAAAGGATGAGTTATCTGCCCTCCCCCTTGGTGATGAGCCACTCCGGTGAGATATTGTAAGGTACTGCACAAAACAATGTTAGTGGTAAAAAAAAAAAAAAAAAAAAAAAAAAAAAAAAAAAAAAAAAAACTCACACACTCCCTTACGTGTTTACACTAAAATAATGGCACTCTACTTGTATTTCACTCTTAATTTGTTTTTTATCCGATAATAGTCTCTCACTCTCTTACCTTTTACCTCAAGAGTTTTCCCACTCAAGTTCTTTAAGAACTAATTGAACTCAATCAAGACAATCTAACCTTGTTTTATCCCAACTAGTAATTAGGTCCAAGAAACTAGAACAAGAGAAACATAGAAGGAATAAAAAATGACATGAGAATCAATGAAATTATACGAATGAAAGAGTAACTATAAGACAAGATACCAACTAGAATGATGAAAGTAGCCCCTCTGATGATAAGGCTCAAGAAAAAATTTTAGATTTCCTTCTTTTCTTTTTTTGGGACGATTTTTTTTCTTTTCTTTTCACCAACTGATTTAATCACAAACAAAAGAATAAACAATTGACAAAACCCTAACAGTAACTCAAAAACCCTAGGATAAGTGTGATATACGACAACCCCTAGAGCAAGAGATTTCAGCCAACACAAACCCTGGAACAATGAAATTCGACAGCCCTAAGAATAGTGAAGAAATCCTACAACAATGAAGCCCTAGAATTAAATATGCAAGAAATAAAAAATAGACCTGATTGGAAACCTTGCTCTGAATACCAAATGATATGAACCCGTGGGAATGGAATCTCTTAAAACCACAATCAAGTTAAAAATTCACCCAAGAAAGTCAAAATCAGGTCAATGGATGGAGAATTTAGACCTGTTGAGATCTCGTTTCAAGAACCTAGAATATATTAAAATCTAGACCTGTTGAAAAACCTATCTTAAGAACCCATATTACAAGAAGGAACGCCACAAAGGTTGTGATTTACCTTCGATAAGTTCAAACGTTCAATCAAAAATAAGAGGAGAAAACTCAACTCACAATGAAAATTCAATATTATCTAAACCTTAAAATGAGGCTACAAAGAGTATTTAAACCAAAACCTAATTAAAACCCTTGCCAAAATAAAGCCATTTCTCCCAAAAATACCCCTGAATGGATGTTGCCACGCTACAATAATTCGCTACAGTAATTTTGCTACAATACTTCTTGAAACCCTAGTTCCTAAAAAATAACTTTCCGACTAAGCCTGTAGCTACAATACAAGGCCTTCCCAAAAACCTAGTTCATAAGAAATAAGACATATGTGGGTCAAGCATCCTCAAGCCCACTTATTCTAAACTAATAAAATAAATCTTTTATCAAATTGAAAGCCTTCAATAACAATAGTCCCAAACAATAACTCTAAGTCATCTCTTCCACAGCTTGTATCAAGTGGAACAAAACTGGTTCTACTTCTTTCAAACCCATCTTGAGTGTTGGGCTCTTGCTAGTTTCATCCCAAGTGGACTACACCAATCCTTGCATTGCTTCCTTGATCTTCTTGGCTCTTGATTTTATAATTGGCCAGTCTGGAACTTGCAAAGGATCTTTAAGACTATGCCCACCTTGGTTCCCATCAGTCAAGCTCGCTACTCAGTTGGGTCGCTCCCTTCCTTGCTTCCTCGACAGATTTTGGCTACATGAGGTCTCAAGTGTCTAAGACCTTAAAAGTGAGATTTTGTCCTGCGTCTAAATCCCTTATATAGGGTAGGACTGTCAGACGTCCTTCTAAAGCAACTTTGACTCTAGGTATGCTTGAATTAGAGTCATTTAGCCTCAATTATTGTACTGAAGGATGACAGATATAGATGACAAGGGCATGGTTCGTACTTCCCTATAGTTTGCCAACTCTTCAGTCCATCCTTGAATTAGGGTTCTGCACATAGCATCAGCCCATACCTCTGGGTTTAGATGATATGACTTCTTGAGTTGTAATACCTCCAGCAAACCCACTCTGAACGTTATCCTTTAGCTGGAATGTGGGCTTCTGTGTACGCAATTGCCACTCTTCTCAACACTTCCGTGTTATTCTGAAAAGTTTCCATGTCTGGGTTGGTCTGTCCTACAATGTTGCTCACCTAGGGCGAGTAACTCTTGTCTCATTAGACCCACTAGCCTCTTCAGCTCCTCGTCCTCACCTACATGGCGGGTGACTTTTCTTGCTCACTTACCATAGGACGTGACACTCATCTCCACCTTGCTCTGGGACATATCTGCCTAGACGTCTACAAGGTGCTTGCTCACCCACATGTTGGACTAGCTGCACTTTGCAACACCTATCGCAATTGTTTTCTCCAGCCAATGGAGCGTTCCTTGTCTTTCTTTCCACTCAACTGCTTGGTGGTCTATCCCTTTGCTACAGGTGGAGCCCTTACATCCTCACCTCCATACAAGGAATTTCATCCTCAATATTCGGTGAGGGTTCTCCCTTACTTTGTCCCTCCAAGGGAGAGGATCTTAAAAGGGAGATCATTTGGTACTTCCAGTCATCTTCGACTCCAAATGGGGTTTTCCCCTTAACTAATTCTACAGATTGACCATCACCATTTGCGAGAGGGACATGAGATGACTCCTTATGTCTCCTTCGCCTACTCCATCTGGGGTTGTAGGCCAATTGTGCTCTCTCGGATTTCAGCTTCCTCGATGGGTTGGGTCCTATAAGACGTTGGGGAATCCTCATCCTTGTCCTTATCTTACTTGTCACATTCAGGTACCGTTTATCTCTCCCCTTGTTATGTCATGGCAGTGCCATCATGTTGCAGCATCTCCACCATTAGGGCTCAATCTTCCAAATACTCTCCTCATCTCAACAACACTCTTCCTCTTCCTCTAACCTCTTTCGAACACCTATGTCGCTCCCTTCCTACGGGCGGTCCTCTTCCCTCTCACCATGACTATGCCTCTGCAAGTTCTTATGGATGCATTCAGAGGAAATAGCTTGAAGGCTTATTTATAGACATGCCTTTACCTAGAAATTGTCCAAATCACCCTTGCATCATGCATTAAAGCTCATTATTATGAGAATAAATGCAAATATTGCTTCGGCATGACCCGCTCACCTTTCCAAGTGACTCCTTGTTTACCACATCTCCCCACTACACCTTTACCAATAGTATGACTTTGGATCATAATCTTTGCTCTTCCCAATCAACTATTCGTACTGGGTTCTACTCGTAAGTGAGATTTGATTGTAATGGAGCTAGATTTATTTCCATTACCCAAGGTTTTTTGTTATTAAAACTCTTCCATAACGAGAAAATGTAAACCACCCTATGTATTCCCTCACACTCGGCAGGTAGCACCACTTGTACGCTACTAGGCTGACATTTCCCATTATTTGGTATGGTCCAATATATCTTGGGTTTAGCTTTCCCTTTAGCCCAAATCTCCTAACACCTTTCATAGGTAATACCTTTAGGTACACCCAGTCACCTTCCTCCAAGGTCAGCTCCGTCCTCCTGACATCGACTTAGCTCTTCTGCTTGCTTTGAGTTATGGTCATCCTTGCATGTATGAGCTTTACCTGCTTAGTCATCTCCTGGATGATTTCTAGTCATATTACCTTGGCTTCCTCCACCTTAACCCAACATATCGACGGCCTACACTTCCTCACGTACAACACCTCATAAGGGCCATTTGGATAGTCGTCCGGTAGATATTATTATGCACAAATTTGATGAGTGGGACATGCTTCTCCCAAGACTCTTTGAAATCCATTATGCGGGCTCTTAGCATGTCCACCGACATCTGTATAGTCCTCTCTAATAGTGCATCAGTATGAGGACGATAGGCACTGTAACAGCCCACCAGAGATTAAATGGGTGAGTTTCTTTAGGCTTTAAGAATGTCGTGAAAACCCAGGAAAGTTCTCATGAATTGAGCAATCCTGTAGGATTGAATATGTCAGCATAGTTAGTTTCTGGTCCACTTAGGTGTCAAAAATGCGATTTTAGTTATTTGAGGTACTTAGGAGGGTGAAAAAGAGAAATGGTCTGTGTCATTAGTCTCAGATGAATATTTAGGAATTTACATCACAATAAAATGATCTTCATTTTGTTTGAAAACGTGTTTTGATTTGTTCGAGTCACTTAGGAGTTGAAATTCACGAAATGAAGTGCACTCTTAGTTTCATAAGAATATTTAGGATTTTATAGAACAATGTTATTCGCACCATTCTCAGAGTGAAAAGTAACTTCTGTGTTAGCGCCATGTTGCACGCAGTCCAGTCGTTTTCATATCACAGTGTGAAATGTCCAAATTAGACTAAGAGAAGTTTCATTTGGACACTTCGTAAAATCTTTGCTACACTTGGTGAATATTATAGGGCACTAGCCACCAAGAGGGACCATGAGATAGAGATGTGAAGGAAAGGAAGAACAATTAAGCTTTGTGATCATTCCATCTAAGTCGAACACTATTCCATCCAACCATTCATTTCTGTTCCAAACTAAAGAGGGTTTCAACCTTAGTGAAACCTCAAATATCTTATGGAAACTGAAACCCTAAATGGTTTGCCAAACCCAAATGAAGTTAGTTTTAGCTTGGTATTTAATCACTTGATGCAATTATGTCTGTCTACATGCTATTAACCTTTTAAATTTATGTCAATACACCGTTTTCCATTCTTTTATACCATATTAATTTCATTGTGGCAAGAAAAATTAGATTTGGGGTTGACAGAAACCAAAACCCCAAATCGAACCCTATTGAAACCTCAAATGAGGCCCAATCGGTTTAGGCTCATTAAGGCCCACCGAATTGCACCACCTATGCATGGCTTCTTGCATAATTTTCTTCATTGCCATGAGTGTACTTCCATTGCCCATGTCAATCCCAAATAGTGGTTGATGGGAGGGTAGACAGCCACCTCACCACCACCCGCATCACATAGCAGCTTCAAGGCACAAAATCGTGTGTTGTAGCCCATCGGTTTCGGCATGCTTTTGGTTGACAACCCATACCAAAAAGTCACCCTCACATCCCCTTTTCCAGTAGTATATGAGTCATCCATAGCTTGTCCCTTAAGCTTTTGTCACTTTTGAAACACTTTCTTGGATAGACCTCAAGGAAAAACTTCATACAGCTTTTCTGGCCTTTTCTGCTCGAATGTATTTGAAGCCTTTTTAGGTAGATTATCACAAATATCACTCACATATGTTGTTCCTCTTCGAGTCTAGTTTTTGTTGGTATATTTTGTGTGATTTTTCATGACATTTTGATTAGTGAGAAGTCCTAAATATTGCATTGAGAATGGTGAATTTGCTCTGCTAGGGAATAAGGAAGTGGTAAGCGATTTTGCTCTGCTAGGGTTTTTACGTACGATTTTTGCATGGCTGCTGCCGGGGACACTAGTGGTTCCATGATGGCCAATTCTCGTTCGTTCGCAGATCTTCTATCTACGGCCCCTCATCCTATCCCTGATGTGCTTCTGCCATCACGGGCTCCTAAAACTATGGATGGTGAAGTGTATTTTTTGTTTTCGAAGGAGAAAATCATGAAGTCTGCGGAACCGTTTAGGTTCTCTTTGGTGCTGAAGTTTCTTAGACAGAGACCATCCCTGGATGCGACCAGATTATTTATTAAAAATAGATGGGGATTATCTGGTATTGTAGTGGTTTCAGCCATGAGAAAGCCGCGTAATGCTTTTGTCCAATTAACGTTGGAGGAGGATTTCAATAAGGCTTTGTCTAGAGAAGTTTTCAACATTGATGGAGTGGCGTATCGATCGTTTCATTGGACCCCTGAGTTTTCTGAAGGGGAAGAGCTGTCGGTGGTTCCAGTTTGGATTTTCCTTCTAGGGTTGGCTCCAAATTTCTACCACCCTTCAATCCCGAAAAGCCTCACAACACCAATTGGGAAGTATATTCGGTGTGATAATTCTACTCGGTGTGCTACGAGAACAGACGGGGCAAGGGTGTGTTTAGAACTTGATGTTGCTAAATCCCCTTTGTTATCGTTTTGGATTGGAGCACCATCTTGTCCTGCAAGTCGTATGCAAGAGGTGGTGTATAAAACGATGCCTGCGTTCTGCACCAAATGTAAAATCCAAGGGCATAATTTGAAGACTTGCAAGAAATTTAGTTTAAGGAAGGAGAAAGCAAAGCAACTGGTTCGAATTGAGCATAAGGAAGTGCCGAAGCAGTTGAAAATTTTGGATCCTTCGGGTTCGAAACCAAAGTTAAAAGAAGTAGCGAATATGGGTACAAAAAGCAAGATTTCGGATGCGTTGGTGCTGGTTAGTGTTGATCAGCCAATAGTGGAAAAGGATGGTGAGGAAGTGGCTACTTTTTAGTTGGTGGATTTGCATGGAATCAGTTTTGGGGACAAGGCCAAGGTTGTGGAGTTGCATGTCCATACGAAAGTGGTATCCCCTGTTCTTAAGGAGATGGCTCCAGTGGTTTCTGAGGTGGTGGTAGCACCGAAAGCAGTGGATGTGATTTTTGCAGAGGTTCCAATGGTTTCTGGTTCTGTGGTAGTGGATCTGAAAGTAGTGGATGTGGTTCCTACAAAGGTTATAATGGTTTCTACAGAGGTGGGGCCCTTTATAGCGCTTGACGAGATGGGTTCCTCTGCCCCTTCAGAGGATAATGCATAGGGTTTAAAAGAAGTGTTAAGATCAAATCATGTGGATGTGGCTTAGGAGACTCTTGTTTCCATCATGGTGAACCATTCCAGTGATGTATAAGGTAGTTTGTGTGCTTGGCAAGCCGCTGAGCAAGTGTTGAATGGGGATGGCAGTGATATGGCTGATCAGTTGGCCAGTTTATCTGATACGGAGATAGTGGAAGGAAACGGGTACCGAATAAAGATGTAGTCTCTGACTCTGAAATGCCTAATCTAGTGAAGAAAAAGGGAGAGGACATAGCCATGAAAGTTTGTAACAGTAAACGGGTTATTACCCAGTCTTCTAAACTGAATTTATGATTAGTTCAATATTGTATTGGAATATTAGAGGGGTAAGATCTTCTCGAAGTAGGTTGAAAAAGCTTGTGCAAGTGTATAAATCGAAAGTTGTTGCGGTAGCAGAGCCTTTTTTACGGGATGAACAATTGGATGACATTAAGAAAGTACTCGGATTTTATTGTGGTTTTTCGAATGGTGCTTGGGATGGTAAATTGTGGATCTTGTAGATGAAAGAAGTTAATGTGAGTATGGTAAGCCGTGGAACTCAACAAATTTCTGTTCTTGTGACTGATGGTGGGATGAAGTGTAAAATTTCATTTTTTTATGCTAAATGCTCTTATGAGCAACGACGTGAGTTGTGGGTTGACCTTGCCAGGGAGAGTAATTCAAGTGTGTCGTGGCTAGTAACAGGGGATTTTAACATTATTGCTTCTGATGGGGAGAGACGTGGTGGTCGATCACGGCCTGTGGTGGCTATGGAGGAGTTTAATTCTTGGATCCACATTTGCGGATTACAGGAATTAAAATTCTTGGGTAAGAGTTTCTCATGGTGCAATGGGCATGCCGCTCATTCTCGCAGTTGGGCTCTATTGGATCGTTCTTTGGCTGATCAGAATTTTTTTGATGCTTTTCCGAACTCAGTTATGAGATATTTGCCTCGTACCTCATCCAACCATGCCCCTATGGTCATTTCTCTAGTGAAGAATGTTGAAGGGAGTGGGTCGTCACCTTTCCATTTTCAGCAAATGTGGGTGGATCATGTTGATTTTAATAGATGCGTACGAGAGGCTTAGGAACAATCTGATGCTGGCAGTGGTCTCTTGAAACTTGTTACAAAATTAAAAAGGGTGAAAGTAGCTCTGAAAGGATGGAATAAGGAAGTATTTGGATGGACAAGTGGGCACATTTAGGAGTTGGAAAAGAGTATTGAGCGACTGGGAGAGAAGCTACAGATGCGGTATGAAGAAGAGGCGGAGCTCGACCTGATCACTTCAAAAATGGAGTTGGATACCTGGATGCACCATGAGGATGTTCGGTTAGCTCAGTGTGCTAAGGTTAGATGGTGGAGACATGGTGATAAAAACTCTCGGGATTTTCATGCTATTTTGAACAAATGAAAGCAAGAAAGGATTGTGGAGATGAGTCTTCCGAATGGGATCACGTTAAAATTACCTCTTGAAATTCATGATGGTGCCGTGCAATATTTCATGGAATTCTTGGGGCAATCTAAATGTGTGGTGTTACTAGACTTGAGCAATAATTTGAGACTTTGTTCATTGCCCACAGAAGAAGAGGAGAAACAAGTAGTCTTCAGTATTCCCATAGAGAGTAGTTCGGGGCCCGATGGTTTCAGGTTAGGATTTTACCGTGCTTGTTGGGATGTTGTACGTTCGGAGGTGGTGGAGGCGGTAAGAGAATTTTTTTGAGGGGTTTCCTCTTCCCAGATTCTATACTGCTTTTTCTGTAGTGCTTATTCCAAAAGTGGCTCAGCCGACGGGTTTTGACAATTTCCGGCCTATCAACTTATGTTCTGTGTTTTACAACATCTGTTATAAGGTCTTGGTGGCGAGGCTTGCGCCTGTATTGTCCTCTTTGATCTCCTCTGAGCAGTGTGCGTTTATTCCAAGTAGGAGTGTTTTCGATAATTTTAGCCTTACACAGAAAATGGTTCATTCTCTTACTAAGAAGGCTATGGGTGGAAATGTTATTTTAAAACTTGATATGGCTAAGGCATATGATAGGGTGGAGTGGGAGTTTCTTTTGCATGTGCTGGCAGCTTTTGTTTTTTCTCCTTCTATCAATGCATTGATCAGGAATTGTATTGGCTCGCCTTGGTATTCAATCATGATGAATGACACGTCTCGGGATTTTTTTCAAGGAGGTCGGGGTTTGCGGCAGGGTGATCCGTTATCGCTATATCTTTTTATCATTATGGAAGAAGTGTTTTCTCACTTACTAAAGAAGAATTTTTTGTGTGGCAATATAAAAATTTTCTTTCATCCAAAAGGTGCGCCTCTTGTTTCTCACCTTCTTTATGCGGATGATGTAGTTATTTTCTCTAATGGCGGGAAGAAATTGATGAGAGAATTGATGAAGGTTATTGGGACTTATGAGTCTTGGTTTGGGCAGCAAGTGAGTAAGGAGAAAATAGCCATATATTTTGCTAAGCAGTTTTCAACAGGGCGGAAGAGGGAGCTTATCAATATCACAAGTTTTATCGAAGGTACCTTTCCTTTTACTTGTCTTGGTGCACTTATTGTCAATGGGAGGCTTACTAATTTACATTTAGAACCTATTTTCAATCGGGTGAGAAAGAAACGTGGGGGTGGAAGTTAAAGTGTCTCTCGGCTGTTGGCAAGTTGATTTTGTTGAAACATGTGTTAGCTAGTATGCCTATACATATTATGTCTATCCTTCAATTGCCCAAACGGACTTTGAAAAATCTAAACAGGCTTTTTAGTTCATTTTTTTGGGGTGAAAAATATGGAAAGGAAAAAAAGAAATGGGTTGCGTGGAAGTCGATGTGCTAGCCAACTAATGAGGTGGGAATTGGCTTTTGTGATTTTGATGAGGTTCAGACTTCTCTTTATATGAAATTTGCATGGAAGGTTATGACTATGACTGATCTTTGGTCACAATTTTTTCGCTCTAAATATATTGGGATAATCATGTTTCTTTATTAGACCCCAAAAAAAGGCTAGAGGTTTTGGAGGATAGTGGTGAAGTGCATTCCGACGGTGTTAGAAAATTCGAAATGGAGAGTCCGGGATGGGAATATTTCTTTTTGGTGGGATCATTGGCTAAATGAAGGTCCTCTTGCTAATTCTTTTCCTGTGGTGGAAGAACCAAAGTTGATGTTGGCTGACTTAAGAATTGAAAATGGTTGGGACATTGAAGTATTAGAGAGGCTAGTGGGAATACAAAAAAAATTGTAGTTTTTTGGGTGCTCAAAAATCTGGTCAAGATTTGCTTGTTTGGCTTCATAATAAAGATGGCGGCTTCTCCACCAAAAGTGCATGGCAATGTATTCAGGTTACTACACCAGCTGCGTCTTGGGCTAAGTGGGTGTGGCACGAATCTTTACCTAAAAAAATTTCCGTATTAATGTGGAAGGCTTTTCATAACAGTTTAAGTGATGATGATAGATTGCGGAGAGTTGGTATTCCTATTACTTCCAAGTGTAATTGTTGTGAGCTAGGAAGATATGAGGATTTAAATCACGTCTTGGTTGCAGGTGATTTGGCTTCCAGGATATGGAAGCGGTTTTCTGTTATCTTGGGCATTCCTTATGACCCAAATAAATGCTGGTTTGAGCTGGTGCTTCTTTGGTTTAGATGTGCGTCTCTATTTTGGGTCTTCTTCCTTCTATTTTTATTTGGAAGTTGTAGCAATGCAGGTGTAAGGCAAGGATGCAAGGCAAATGCATCTCGATGGAGCTTTGGAGGTCTATTTGTGTGTGGCTAAGGAAAGTGCAAACTAATTTGCCTAAACTTACAAAGTTTACCTTTGCCGACGGGTTGAGAGATTTGAATATTCAAATTATTCCGATTCAATCTGTGCAGGTTAAACTTGTTTGTTGGGTGAAGCCTAGGCTTAGAAGATTTAAATTGAATATAAATGGGTGTATTCTCGGTAACTCGGGGAGTTTAGGCGCAGGGGGAGTAATTCGGGACTTGCGTAGTGATATGGTGTTGTCTTTTTCGTGCTATCTTGGGGTGGGATCCAATAACCTTGCTGAGTTGAAGGCACTGTTAATAGGGTTAAAATATTGTCGTGCTTTGGGACGCATCAGGTGGACCTTGAGTCTGATTCCTTGGTTTGTGTATCTTGGATTCAGAAGAAGCATTGTGGAGTGTGGTATTTAGAAGATTTTTGGGAGGAGGCTATGGGATTGTTTGAAGGTGGGGATTTTGTTATTACTCATGTTTATCGAGAAGGAAACGCATCGGCTAATTATTTAGCTAAAATGGGAGCTTGAGGTTCGACCTTTGTTTGGAGATCTCTTTTGCATGTGCCAAGACTCCCTTTTTTTTCAAGAAGAGCTGAGGTCACATGTCCAATAGTGACCCTTCCCATTTTTATTATAAAACCCTCACATATGGCAGAGGAATACCCAAAAACAACAAACACCCTGAGTTCCTAAGCCTCAGGCATAAAATTCCAACAAACCCAAAACATTTCCTCTAAACCAATCAAAATCAACATCTAAGAAAAAGAATTCCAAGTTTATCCATACGTATGATACCCCGAATAAGCCCGTGCATGGAAGAATCATCATAAAAATCTAAAATGGCTCCTCACATCCCTTGTTTAGCTAGAAAGTCTACTGCCATATCAATTCTCTAAAAATGTGCCGAAACCGAACATTAAGCTCCCCAACCATAGTTGTAATTTCCTCCCAAAATTTCCAAAGAAACCATCCAACTATGACCATTGAGTCTGACTCTACCAAAACATCTCTCAACCCCAGTTGCCTACACAGTCGAAGCCCATCTAGGAGAGCTCTACACTCTGCAATGGTATTAGTAGCATGACCGTAATTGTGAGCAAAACCAGCCACTACTCCACCTTGATCATCACGAATAATCCCTCCCCCACCTGAAATACCTGGGTTGCCACAAGAACCTCCATCAACATTCAACTTTACCTGTCCTCGCTCCGGTGGCCGCCATGCAATTAATTCAACTTTCCTTGTGACAATCGGAATAATTGAACAACCTAGCTCGTCCAAAATCACCCGATCCAATGGGCCTTGGCACCAAAAATGCTTTATCTTGCTTGACATATCAGCAATTAAAATTTTAATAGATCGAATGATAGCATCCAAATTAAAGTTCATACCTTCCATTCTAGCCGCACATCGAGCTCTCCATAGAGTCCAAGAGATAGCAATAGGGAGAGCCCCCGGAAGCAAGCCAACTTGCGTAGACATGGAAGCTCGCTGCCACCAAAAGCTCATCATGCCCGCCCAGTTTCGAATCTGTGGAACTCTCATTCTACAAGATGTCGCAAAAAATTGCCATATTTTTTGAGTGCCAACTCCCCCACATAATGTGATTCAATGTCTCCACTTTTGACTGTTCACAACATTCACACTTAGAAATAATCGGTAAGCTTAGCTGCTGAATGATGCCATCTACCGAAACAGCCTTCTTCTTAGCTGGCCAAACAAAGAAAGACATCTTCTTTGGAACCCAATTTTTCCACAACCATTTTTTCCATGCACAACTCTCACCTTGTTTCACACCATATGCCAAGCAAACTTGGTGCTAAATTTTCCATTAACTGTGGGCTGCCATACGCATACATCCCTCCCTGGTTTTAGCTTCATATCCGCATCATGAATTTTGACTAGATATTCCTCTGGAACGAGTTCCTACAAGACGTGATCAATTGGCCCTGCATCCGCAAACACTTCCACCACTTGCAAGTCAAGACTCCCCACAATAAGTAAATGAGAAATAAGAGGACCCTCTCCTAACCAATTATAATTAACATGGCCTGCTCATATAATCCACTGAGAATTCTGTAACACCTGGTGCATGAGATCCAAAATCCCTTTCCAAAACCAAGACCCAGTCCTACATTGCCTCGCAGAAAAAATATGAGAATTACCAATATATTTGGAAGCAAAAAAATTGGACCACAACTACTTTTCATTGCTAATCTTCCACACAAATTTCACAAGTAGAGAAGCTTGCACCTTGTACAAATCCCAAATACCCAACCCACCCTCATCCACTGGCATAAAAATTTTCCCCAAGATATCCACTTCCTTTTTTTATTCTCCAATGCCGAACCCCATAAAAAATTCAAAAAAATTATCTTAATCTCCGATAACACTCCTTTTTGTACATTCAAGACGGAAAGCATATGTATAGGCATGCTATTCAAAACATGCTTGATTAGAAAAAAATTTCCTCCAAAAGAAAGCAACTTACTCTTCCACCCCACCAATTTCTATTGGATTTTCACCAAGAGAGGATCAAACGCTCGGATAGTCACGCGACCCACAATCAAAGGTACTCCCAAATACGTACAAGGCCAACTACCTTCCACAAAACCCGAAATCGCCTTCAAATCGTTTTTACGGCCAACAAATATAGAGGAAGAAAAAAACATTGAAGATTCACTCAGATTAATCAACTGACCAGACATCAATTCATACCTATGCAATACCTCCATAAGAGTACGAATAGATGACTTACCCCCATTAGCAAAAATCAGAATATCATCCGCATATAACAAATGTGAAATCAAGGTACCTCCACCCGGATGAAACGACTTTATTCGACCCAAACCAAACTCTTTATGAAGCATTCGAGTGAGAATCTCCTCCGATAAAATAAATAACTAAGGAGATAGAGGATCACCTTGGTAGAGCCCTCGCGACGGCTTGAAAAAACGTTTGGCACACCCATTCTGCAAAACCGAGTAGTAAGGGGAGGAAATAGCATTAAAAATAAGAGTACGCCACTTCTCTAAAAAACCCAACCTACATATAATCTCCAGAAGAAAATTCCAGTTGACTTGATCATAAGCTTTAGCTATATCAATTTTCAACAAAACATTACCCCCTCTTGCCTTCCTATTGATGCCTTGAACAAGTTCTTGAGCCAACGAGATATTCTCGAAAATACTTCTACCTTGAATAAATACCGCTTGCTCAGGAGAGATAATTTTATCTAGGATCGGCGCCAACCGAAAAACCATTATCTTCAACATAATTTTATAGACAACAGAACAAAGACTGATCGTCGAAACTGACCAAAACCCATCGGCTCATCAACTTTCGGGATCAGAGCCAAATTCGTAGCCCCAAAGAAAGTTGTAAACGGTTGTCCTGCAAAAATATCTTTAGCCATTTCCAACAAATCATCTTTAACAATTCCAAGCAAGCATGAAAAACTAGCCGTAAAACTGTCTAGACTCGGGCTACTATCCCCCGAGATAGACCAAAGAGCTTGCTTGAGTTCCTGTGAGTTTGGTTCCACACATAAAGTCTCGTTCTCATCGCTGGACAATTGGTTGTAACAACTCCAATTCCTCCATGTAACTTTCAACCAGCATACCTGTGAGTAACGACTGAAAGGACGTAACAGCACCATCGTGAATATCTTCCGCTGAAGCCAACGTGCTACCATCTTCCATATGCATTTTCTCTATATTTTTACTTCTTTTTTTGAGCTGTAAGGTAGCATGGAAAAACCTAGAGTTCTCATCCCCTTCAGCAAGCCATCTGACAGGCCAAGACCTCCTCTCTGTGGACCCATTGCAAGTGCTCTTGTTTACACTTTAACAACTCAGTTTCAATTTGAACAGCATAAGCACGTGACAACGAGACTTCCAACCCAGTGATTCGTTCTTCCAATTTTTTAAGTTCAATTTTCACTCTACCAAAAACCTCTCGGTTCCACGTCTGGAGCACATGTTTCAACTTCTTCAGTTTTTTACTTATCCTCACCATGGTACAACCTCCAATTTGCTTATCCCACACAGTCTGCACTAAAGGTAAAAAGTTCGCATGAAATCCCCACATACGGAGGAACTTGAATGGGCGAATAGCAGGAACTCTGTCTCTACTGAGCTGAACCAACATTGGTGCATGATCCGAAGTAGTCCTCGGCAAACACGAAATCGTAGCATCTCTAAAAAATTCACTAAAAGGCACATTCACAAGGACAAAGTCTAGCCGAGCCTAAATTCTTCCACCCCCTAACCTCCCATTACACCACGATAATCGATTACCTTCACAAGGAAGGTCCACAAGCGCACACGCATGAATACAATCATTAAAATGCCATTTCACCCGAGGAGCCTGCACAAAGCCTATCAACCTTTTCACTATCATCTCAAATTATATTAAAATCTCCACCAATAAACCATGGCAGCCCACAAGCATTTTGAGCCTTAAAAAACTCACATAAATTGACTCTTTTATTTAGAAAGCAACTCACATAAAAAAAGATGAAAAACACCCGACAATTACCATGAACAAACCAACCACTAATAGCTTGGTCTGACATTGAAACCAACTCAAACTCCACATCTGTATTCCAAAATAACCAAAATTTTTCTCCTACCTCCGCATTATTCAAACAGAACGACATCTTCATCCAACGTGCCCATCTACTGCACTTATTAGAATTTAAAAATGGTTCTAAAATGGCCACCACAGAAGGATGGCTTTTATTCAAAATGCGCCAAAGTCTACTCTTCTATGAACAAATCCCCCTAATATTCTAGGTGAGAATGTACATCAAAAAATTAGAGAAGCTTTTTAGGGTGAGTGCGGCACTCCAAAACCACAATCAATTTTTCTTTTCTTATTCCTTTTACTTTTTTTAGAGGAACAATCGTATCTGGACCCGAATCAAAAGGTTTAGCTGCTAACTCATTTAATTCCTCTTCGAACTCACCTTCGGACCCTGCCTTGGACATAAAATCCATATGATGCAAATCACCCTCAACAAACAGATCACTGTCACCCAACCCACCTAATTCAAACTCCAAGGCTTCATCTACTAACCTCAAGGTGCTTCGTGGTGCAGAACGTTCCAAAAAATCCTAGTCATCTTCATCCTCTGTCGCTGTAATTTCGAACCAGTTATCCCGAGGCTTAGACGGTGTCCCCACCATCGGTACAAAATCTGTTAACGCTTCAACAGTCAGAGGAATACTCCCCATACGCAACTCTCCAGACGTAACGTTCTCTAAAGAACCATCGCAAGTCTCAACCAATCATTCTTCAAATAGTACACTTGTGGGTGAAACGAACCAAATGTCTATGACTGCCCCAATGTTCTTCGCCCATCTCCTGCAAATATACTCTAAAATCACTCCCTGCTTGATTTTGATGATTCCCCCACCACCGTCTCCGTAACAGGTAAGGATTGCGCCCCACCACGATTACCTACAGCTTTCCACTGAGTATTTGATTCCTGTTTTTTCCCTTCATCACACTGTTTATTCTTATTTTCAGCCAATGAACATTCCCGCCTGGAGCATCTTGCCTCAAGGTGACCATGTTTCTTTCACAGGACACAAAACGACGGCATTGATTCATAAATAATCTCCTAGAAGTGACTCGACGCAAGACCTGGGAGACCCAACCAAAACGACTTGCGCAAAGGCTATGAGACATCGACTTCAATGCATATATGGGCAGCCTCCAGAAGAGTCACGCACTCCGTCTTATTATCCCTTTGTAGATAACGACCAATACCATTCCCCATACTACGTAACATTGACTCGTGAAAATAATTTGGAGACAAACCTAGCAACGTAATCCATATCGGCACCCACAACAAATCCTCTTCTTCCACAAAATCCGATGACCAATGAGAAACCTGAAAAGGAACTCCATGGATTTCAAAATTACCGCGCGCCATCACACTAATAAAATCCTCCTTTGCCACCATTCTAACCAGTACATTCCGTGGATTACGTAATTGCCCAACCACCAGCATCAATCGCAGACCCCAACGATTTTTTATAAAAGCCTGAATATGATCTAGGGAAGGACGTCTACAAAGGAATTTCAGAACCATTGAAAATCGGAATGGCTCTACCAACTGTTGAATCTCTGCCTTCAAAAACAAGGAAAACATATTCCCATCCTGGAACTATGGCTCCCTTGGAGGAAGAGATACTTCTGGCAAAATCTGTGGCCTCGCAGCCACCACATCAGCAAACCCCATTGCCCCAACAACCCCCGGACGA
Source organism: Juglans microcarpa x Juglans regia (assembly GCF_004785595.1). Lineage (NCBI taxonomy): Eukaryota > Viridiplantae > Streptophyta > Magnoliopsida > Fagales > Juglandaceae > Juglans > Juglans microcarpa x Juglans regia. The sequence continues at coordinate 21,145,706 of NC_054603.1, forward strand.
CCAGACTGCGACCTCCTACAAACTGTGTCCAAGGCCCCTGGCCTGCCTCCAGAGGCAGAGAGCCAGCAGCTACATGATGCACAAAAAGCGTGGTCGTCCCCTGCTCCATGCGATCCGAATTCAAAAAGCCAACCCCTTGTCCTGCAGGTGGAGGCAGGGGGCCGGCGGCTAGCACCATAGTAGAAATCCCTTATCGCTTCGCAAGTTGAGAGAAAAAATTACCCTACGCCATGTCATCATATTTCGAATGACCACCGTTCCATTCAGCTTTGCCAAGACTCCTTAAAAGGTTTGATTCGCACAGGTAAATTGTCTTTACTTTAGTTGAGAGGTCATTGAGATGTTTTTCCTTTTGAATTTGGTTTTGTGAGGATGTCCTTTTCAGCATGTTGAGTGTTGATTTTTCTTTTTATGCTTGTATGTAACGAAGGAATTCTTCTGCCGCAAGTGAGGGTTTTTATTAATAAATTTAGGAAGGGGTCACTCGTGGACATGTGACCTCAATCTCTTTTTTTTTTTTTTTTTTTTAAAGAGAGAGAGAGTGAGAGAGAGAGAGAGAGAGAAGTCAGTTTAAGCATTCAAATGTCATAATGGGTGATAATTTGGATAGTGTGTGATTCTTTAATTGTTTTATGATGTTATTGAAAGGATCTTGATCCAATATTTTTATGGTTTAGATTTAACATATGAAAATGCATGTGGGATTTAAATTTGTTACATATTGAGATTTTTTGCTAAGATTTTTGCATGATATGATAACATTGGAAACTCGAGGTGTAAAAACAGATTCTATTGAGTAAGTTTGGATCTTTTGTTGTGAAAGCATGCTCCTATGGTCTAGATTTTCACATATTTTGTTCTTGAGACTTTTATATATGTGTTAGGAACTTATTTGAAGATTTATGGTTATGATCTTGAGGGAATGAATCTTTATGCATGTTGAGGTTCGGTTGAAACACAAACTTGAGGCTCAAGGGTTGTCTCGTGTTTCTATGCAATTTTTGCCCTGTGATCATGAGTTTAATAATTAGTGTTTAATAATTATTACAATCTTAGGACTTCAATTTGAAGTATATGATATTTTTTATTTAAGGTTTACTTCGTGAAAAGAGTCAGATTTAGTGGTTTGATCAAAGACCAAAACATGTGGTACTCAGTTTTAGAGACAATGTGCAAGCCAATTGTGTTGGTTGACATTTTTGGATTTTTGGGATTCTTGACTTGTTTCGTCAAGCATGCTATTTCTTAGGATTGATTTATGGTTATTTTAAGAATATTTTTTAAACTGTTGGAGTTGTTGGAGTTGATGTAAAAAAGCATAGACCAAGATCATCATGGGATAGCTTTATGGTCAAAAGACTTGATATTTTGGCATAAAGGAAACTATAATTTTTATGATTTGTGTTTTTTTAATGTCCTAGTATAATATTAGAGCATAGGATATGATTTTTTATGTTGCACGATTCGGTTTTAGTGTGAAACTTCGAGTTTGAAAGAATTGCAACAAAAAAATCAAGGATTTTAGCATTAGTGTGTTTCAGCCTATGCTTGGCTCTTGTAGCTATGTCATGTTTTAAATTTTTCTAATTAGATATTTCGATTTAGGAAAAAAATTCATGAGTAATTTTAATTTTTGTGATTTTTTTAGTTAGAATGTGAAATCCTTAACTTATGGGTAAAATGGTTATTTTACTTTGAGTCAGTGATTTTATTTTTCTAAGTATACTAATAAGAAGTTTCTAACCCTTAGAAATGTCTCCTTACAGTTAGGGGTGTAAACCGGTCGGTCCGGACCAGAGAAACCGACCGGACGGACCGGTTCGGTCCGGACCGGACCGGACCGACCAAATGCATGGTCAATTTCGGTCCAAACACTACATAAATTTCGGTCTTCGGTCCGGTCCCGGGGTGGAGATTTCTCGGACCAGACCGGACCGGACCGACCGAATAAAAAATAAAAAATAAAAAATAAAAATATTATATATATTATTTATATAATAATTGTACAATTAACAATATAAAATTTTAAATATGTTATTAATACTTGTTAATATTCTATAAATTAACAATATTTTATATATATTTTCATCTAACCTATCACTATTAACAATATAAAATTTTAAATATGTTATTAACACTTGTTAATATTCTATGAATTAACTAATATATAATATCAATTAGTTAATTATATAGTAATTATATAAATTAATAATGTAATTTTCATTTAATTTATTATCATTGACCATATAAAATATTTTTTTATTGAGTTTGTTACATAATCCACATTAATAAGTCGCTTAATTTAATTTAGTATTTTAAATAATTTTTTTATTAATTAATTTAAAAAAAAAAATAGGCCGGACCGAATGGACCGACCGGACCGGACCAGACCGATAACTACCGGTCCAGTCCGGTCCCTATGGGTGTTCGGTCCAGACCGACCGGTTTACACCCCTACTTACAGTTTCCCGCTTAATCACTATAAATTAGCCTCTAACTTACTCTCAGGGTATTTGTCTATCTTACCATAATTCACGTTGGTTAGGTTTAATATATATACATGTTAAGTTATGTTATACCATGTTTCATTTTCAAGCACGAAATTATTTGTTACATGTTATATTACATCACGCCATGTTTTATTTTCAAGTATGAAATTATTTGTTACATGTTATTTCATGTCATGCCATGTTTAACTGTTGCACGTCATATTATGTCATGTTGTTAGTCATACTTACATGTCACATCATGTCATCTGTCTTTCCATTTCACGCCACGTCATGTCACGAATTTGAAGTTTGTCAAGAAAAATAGTATTTTCAAGCCAGTTGAGTCTTTTACGTTTATCATGACCCCAAGTGTTAGGATAGCATAATATCCTAATGTAACTCCATTGTTCACACTGGAATATTTAAACTAATGTGAAATTTTCTGGGTTGACAAAGTACTGTCAACAGGTTTCGAATGGGACTTAAGTAACTGGTCCCCAGAGCGAAGTCAGGCACTAATGCCGATGGTGCCAACTACAGTTAAATCTCATGTTATATGCACTCGTGTAGGTGCAAATACCTGTCATGAGATGCGTACATTACGTACTAGCGAAAGGTGCAGATACTTGTGCTGTGATGCATATGTTAACGTACTTACTGTTGGCGCAGATAGATGTGATGTGATATGGTATTAGCAGAGGCACACGACTCAAGGGGACTTGTGTAGCATCCACAATTCATGTTTAATCAAGCAGTTATCATGGGAACAAGTGTGATGATCCTAAATTCCGCTTGGGATTTGGTAGACTCTGAAGTGTCAAGACATGCAACACAAGGTTACCTGCCCTCATTCATGCCAGATAAAGACGTAATGGTCCTAGCATGCATCTATTAATATGCAAAATTTATAGCTGATAATTATTGTCTTTGAGCAATATTGTGTACCAAAAGTAATATATCCCAAAAACATAAACATACTTCACAAAATTCACATGACAGATGTTCAAAAGGTTACAATATATGTCCAAAGATCTGTAATGATAAAAGTACTGGAGGAAGCTCGCCTTAAGTAAATGAAAATATTACTAAAAACATACTAGGCTAATCCTTCGAGTAACTCATGCAACTCGGCCAAGAAAGCCATCATACTATCGATGAATCGAAGCATGAAGGCTATAAGCTCTGCATTGTGGCATTTACACCTAGTCGACCTGATCCAGTCGACCGTCGGTTGTGTCTCCCGATCCTAACATGTGACCGAGGGTCGACTTGAGGAGGTCAAATAGGCATCAACACAATGACGAGGAGCTTATAGCTTCAATGCTCTGTTTCATTGATAGTATGTTGGCTTCCTTGACTGAGTTGTGCGAGCTACTCAAAGGACTAACCTAAGATATTTTAGTAGTCTTTACATGTACTTAAGGAGCGCTGTCTCCAATACTCGTAACGTTACAAATCTTTGGACATACACTGTAACTTTTGAACATCTGTTATGTGAATTTTATGAAGCATGCTTATGTTAATTTTGGATATGTTATATCTAGTGCATAGTATTGTTCAAGAAAAAATTATCCGCTGCGAATATTGTATATTGTTAGATACATTCAAGGTAGATTGCATTTTTATCTGTCATGAACGGAGGTAGGTAACCTTGTGTTACATGTCCCCACGCTTTAGAGTTTGCCAAATCTCAAGCAAAATCTGGGGGCGCATAGGCACTGTTGAACTTCAGTTTGTTGCCCGTCTCAATCTGATATTATAGTCTTAGGGTCTCTGCTTAATTTGGTGATCTTCCTTATGTATAGCTAGATGAGTTTACTTACCGTGTTCGTCGCGGTGATAGGTAAAAAGTGGACACTCCTAGCCAACTGATCTACGATCATCCATATGGCGTCCTTCCCATAGGAAGTTCTAGGTAATCCAATCATGAAATCCACAGCGATATCTTCCCATTTCCACTTAGGAATAGGTAAAGGTTGCAGATTCCCTGCTGGCCTTTGGTGCTCCACCTTTACCCTTTGACATGTGGCACACCACTCGATGAAATGGGTGATATCTCGCTTCAGTTCTTTCCACCAAAATCATTTCTTAAGATCTCGATACATCTTTGTTCCTCTAGGGTGTATTGAGTATGGCAAGGAATGTGCTTCACCCAATATCCACCCTAAAATCTCCGAATTAGTCAGAACTACTTTCCTCTATTTGAATAGCAAGGTCCCATCCTTACCCAAGTTGAAGCACATGGGTCCTTCACCTCTACAGACTCTCTATCGGATTCGAATCCCTTTTCTTGTTGGCCCTTCCACTCATTGAAATTGTGTATTCCTAATCTATCGTAAGGCAGTGAGGACCTCTTCTGGTGGTTGATCCTTTATCATTATGCATCTCATCCCCTCCAAGAGTGAGTCCACCTCCAAGAGTTCTCTTGTGTCTCCCCACCTTTGATTTGTGACTTAGGGCATCGGCGACTAAGCTAGCCTTCCCCAGGTGGTACTTAATCTTACATTGGTTGTGGATGATAACCTCTAAGTTCTAACCACCTTCATTGTCTCATGTTAAGGTTTTTCTCGGTAAAGAGATGCTTTAGACTCTTGTGATCAGTATATACCTCACGTTATTCACCATACAAGTAGTGTCGCCGTATCTTCAAGGAAAATACCATCGCCGCCAACTCCATGTCATGAGTTGGATAGTTCCTCTCGTGGTCCTTCAATTGTCAGGATGCATAGGCTACTACCCTACCTTCATGCATCAAAACACAACCTAGGTCATATTTAGACGCTTCACTAAATACTACAAATGGCTTATGAGACACAGGTAAGGTTAGAACAGGGGCCGTAGTCAACCTTTTCCTTAGCTCCTTAAAGCTCCATTTGCACTTGTCAGTCCACGCAAACTTAACATTCTTCTTAGTTAGTGTCAAAAGCGAACTCGACAGCTTAGAGAATCCTTCCACAAACCTCCGATAGTAGCTGACCAATCCTAGGAAACTCCTCACCTCCTACATAGAGTTAGGTCGTTGCCATCCTACTATTGTCTCAATGTTACTCAGGTTGACCGTGGTTCCCTCCTTGTATATCACATGACTGAGCAATATGAGTTCGTCCAGCCAGAACTCGCATTTACTAAGTTTGGCGAACAGTTGATGGTCCTTAAGTGTCTCCAACACCAATCTTAAATGGCTCTCATGCTCCTCGGCATCTCCGAAATATACCAGAGTGTCGTCAATGAAGACTACTACAAATAGGTCCAAATACGGCCGAAACACTCTATTCATAATGTCCATAAAAGCAACTGGGATGTTAGCCAACCCAAAAGGCATCATCGTAAATTTGTAATGGCCATACCTAGTTCGGAAAGCTATTTTCGATATGTTGCCCTCTTTAATCCTTAATTGGTGATATCTTGTCATACGGTCAATCTTAGAAAATGTTGCTGCTTGTGGTGCCCCTAGCCCCTGCTTGGGATTGAACGGTGACTGAGACGCCGGAACATGTAACACAAGGCTACACACCCCTCGTACATGACAGATAATATGCTATGCACCTAAGTATACTAGCAATATGCAATAACGACGCAGCAAAAAAACATTATAAAAGTCGGATAACTAGGCAATGCAATAAGCAATTGCAAAGCACATGGCACCATAAACTAATATCATAACCCAAAACATTGTCCCAAAGCATAAACATAGGCCTTAAAGGCAAAATACCCCAACAGCATGAAGCATAATTTTAAAGTTCCCAAAACACGGGATTCCCACAATGAATAGGTCCACAAGAGATGGCCATAAACATTGATGCATTCTTTCTCTTTTTTTTTTTTTTCAGAAAATATTTAAACACGTGTTCCTCAAGAAGACTCAGGCTTCACGCGCTTCTCTAAAGCCTTATCCTTGTCTCAATTGTTACGTCACTTGAACTCGGCGATGAATTCTAGTATTCCTATGATCTCTCGATCGATGGCCTTGAGACACTCCCAGATGGAGGACTCAGGCCGATTCATGGCCATTTTAGGTACAATCCTCTCTGGAGGAGGAGGTGTCATTCTCTTCCTCTTGGTCATCATGGCTTCTTACCAAACTTGTTACATCTTCTACCATTCAGGTTGGGGAATGGTAGTGGAAACTACCACAATGAGATTAGGAGAAATCTCAGCATGTAATCACACAACATACCACAGTCAATACAAGCATACAAAAAGTATGTCATGATATGCGTGCATGGACATGTACTTGACTTATGCCTTAACTATAACTTAACTTATGCACTTGACCACTTGCAAAAGACTTGTAACAGAGACTTAAAATTTTCATAAAAACTTCTTAACTTTTTCTTATTCACGTGATCTTATTCAGAACTTGTCTTATCAAAACATATCACAAGATTTTCATCAAGTGTTCCCCTCCTTGCACCGCGTGTTCCTACTAGTTAGCACACCATCAACGATCCGTACACCATGATGAATACGTCATAAATAGAGAATCATAATAACTCGACCTTACTTCGTTGGGTTACATGCCTTATGCACCCACTAGCGTTAGGTGCGTCCTCGCTCTGGCATTCTTTAAAAGAATCCATTCGAGGCTCATCGACTATTCTTCATCGACCCAAGGGTTACCACTCCATTCTTAAGCACTCCAGAGTGGACAGAGGAGTTCTACTAGGACATTCCCCACCCTAGCACTTGGGGTCGTGATAAAACATTTAGACTCTTTTCTTTGAAAAGCATTGTTTTTTTTTTAAAAAAAATACTTCTTTGAAAACACTTCTTTCCCCAAATGCATGTGACATGAGACTTAAACATGCTTACTTATGCATGACATATGATATATGAAATGCCATACATGAAATAACCAAGCATAACATATTCATTTCATAGCATAATCACATAAACCATGATAGATATAAAAACATGTGCATAGAACCATAAAATCTTGCTTAGGCCGAAACTCACAGGCATAAAAATATGAAGATTCATCCCATAAACATAGTCCAAACTTCAAGCAAATAACATAGAAATCATAGTTTAGTAAAACAAAGCATGAAATCATAACATTTGACCAAGATCCGAATCATTCAAGACATGGTATGGCCGAAATATCATGATACACATTTCATCATTCATAAACATGTGAAAACCGAAACATATACAAGGATTTCATGGCATATTCATCACTATTTCAAAGCATATAATTCCTTCCATAGATTGATATAAGATCATAGTAACATAATCAACAAACAATCAAGAAATAGCAACTAAGACAAACATGGTAATGAAAAGATTTACATAATCATATACAAGTGTTAACCAAGAGTAGGTTGTGTGTATACTTACAAAAAAAATCCACATATAGCAATATTAGCAAGCTGTAAATCCAAACATTCCTCATTAGAAAAGCAACTAAAAACCTCACCTCATGTTCTTGAGTGTATATGTAGATTTCTAGAGCAAAACTTGTCTATATCTATTCGGCTTCTAGGGTTTTTGGGGTAAAAACTTCTTCAATTCATTCTTAAAGTAAAGCAAACCCTAAAATAACCAAAGATATGGGTAGTGGCCGAAAAAAAACATGGAGGATAAACTCTTCTCTCTTATCGGCTTCTAAGGTTTCTTAAGAACCTTAAACCATCTTCAAGAAATCACAAGAAAAGTGGGTGTTCTATCTTCCACATTGTCCAAATGAGATTTGAATCTCATTTTCGGGTTAAGCAAGTAATGCGTGTGTGAAGCTTAGAAGGAAAAACCGATTCTTACCTTGGCTAGACTTAGTGTGCCGAAATCTCCTCTTGAGATAAGAAAATCTTCTTGTTTGGTTGAGGAGAAAGTATAAGAAAGTGAGAGATTCTTCAAGAAAATATGAGAGAGTTGTTTGGAGAGGGTAAGAGCATGAAAATTTTGAATTTTGCAAAAGAAGAAGCCTTTGGGCGTGTGGTCTTTCTCCCATTTTATAGAAAACTCCTCATTCCCTCATTGGTGATTAGAAACCAATGCATGTAAGACAAGTGGCAAAGATTTCCTTGCTCTTTTCACTTTGGCCGAAACCACCTCTTAGAATTCCCTAGATGGATTGCATTGGGAAGGTGCATTTTTTTTTGGGTTGGCGTGTAGGCTCTCTTCCCTAGGCCGAATTCCTCTTCTCTCCCCTTTATGCCCTTCCTTTCTTCAAACAATTGAGTATTTCTTCTAAGGGTAACATGGTAAAACATCATGTGACTCTTCCTTTTCCCAAGCAAGTAATCTTTTGCATGGATGATAAGTGGCAAAAGACATATGCCATGGCTTAACCGTCCACCTCTTTCTTCCTTTCCCAAGATGATGTTTCATCTTCCAATACTCCTTCCCTAGGTGACCTTTCATGTTCTATAGATCCAATTTAGCTTAGGTGACAAGTGGCAAAGGAATATAGTGTTTGGGAGTGTGCTAGCCGAATTTCTAAGGGTATTCTTGTTCTTCAGTCAAAATGTCTCTTCACATATCCTTCTAGAAACTCCATGCATGCTTGACACTTGGCATTATTTGACTAAATTTCGAAATCCCATAAGCCTCCATTCGGTTTCCCATGCAAAACTCCTAGAAAAAGTCCCATTTCACTTCCCTAAACTTCTATTTCCAAGATAACTAACTCCCTTGGAACTCGAATTGGGCAAGACAAAGGGTATAAGCATGTGGGAATTTGGATCTAGCTGAAAATCCTTTGGCTCCTCTAAGTTCCTTTTGTCCCTTGAATCATCTAGAAAGTTTCTTACACAATGACAAGTAGCAACTTTTCCAAGATAGGCGTGTAAGCCAACCCTTGGCATTTTCCTACACTTTTCTCTTTCTCCCTTAGCCCACTTTCAAGACTAGGTTCAAAGAAAAACATTCTTACGTCACATAACACTTAGCAAATTTATAAATGGGTCATGGGCCTAAACCTTTAGACCTAAATTCTCAATAAGGCCGAATTCCTTAAGGTAACTAGAGTCACTCTTCTCTTGGGCTTAAATAACTACATCAAAGGCTTCTAACGTCTTTCAAAGTAACTAAGGTTCCTAAAATACCATGGCAATCTAGAACAATTATAAGGACCAAGCCTAGACGAAACTCGGGTCATCACACTGCTCCCTGCAATTGATCAAATAGTCCATCTATCCTTGGCAATGGGTACCTATTCTTTATTGTCATCTTATTCAGCTCTCAATTATCGATGCATATTCTAAAGGTCAACGAATTGCATTGCTCTGGCTCGACAATGAATGCTACGTGCACCAATTTCTTAAAGTCATTGATTTCTTAGCCCGCTACTTGGGTCCTAATCCGAGTCTACAGTCCATCCTGGCATCTCTCCATCCTCACACTCTTTGTGGAGATAAGATGAGGGGTAAATCTCCCTAACTCCATAAACCTATAAGCGTACTATTCTACTGTCATATTTCCCTAGACCAAACTAGCAATGTGCTTTGACTTCTACTATCTTACTATAGCGGGGGGAAGTGTCGGTCATCAAATTCTTTCTTAAATGTCTCTCACTAGATCTCTTCCATGTCTCCTAATCGATGGTAATTAACTATCTCCTAGTACCCCCACCATAACGATGCATCTCCTTGTAGCAAATAACTTGCATACAGTACCTTTTGACTCTCAGTGCACCCACACACTTCAAAAGTCATTTCGATGTCCATTATCCACCTCTCTGCCTTCATTGGACCCTTGTTATTGAAGAGTCCTGGTTAACAATGTGCCAAAAATCGCTTGTATGTACACCCTGTTTGCTCTCTCCTAGGAGGTTCTACTGGTTGAACTTGTAGATGACATGAATATAGGTCACGCTGGTGCTCCAACACATTCGAAATACAGTTTAGCGCTCTTGCTAGCTCCTCATCTCTTCTATCGTTCGACAATCCTCCCTCGCATCCACTAGGTAGCTGCTCTCCTGGCTCTCAATTGCACCATACTCAAATCCTACCACATAGCCTAGTCCTCTCACTTTCTATCTCCTCATTTATTTCTAAATACATATCAAACCTAGGATACCTAAAATTTCAAGCTTATAATGCTAAGATCATCTCCTACATTTCTGGTATCGTCCTACGTAATTCATAGGTTTACCCAGAGTCGTGTGCAAGCACTCTCTGATATGTTGTAGCACCCCAGCCCTCGTGTAAAGGTCCGGGCAAGGTTTCGTGGTGCCAAGGGTACCACCTAGATAGTCAACAGCCACAATTAGATCAGGTCAAGTGTGCCTCATATGGATGGAAGTGCACTTGTGGGATATAGGTATAAGATTGCAGAGGAAAAGATAAAGGTTTAGAGGTAGCAGACTGAGTACAGTGGTCACCTCGTTCCAAAAGACTACGTACAACTAAAAATAATACATGGTGCCTACAACAGAGACAGGTCTCCGTCTTCAAGGTGGTCGACTCTTCCTCATCAGGCATCACTTCTAGTTCTAACTCTGCACCAAAGTCTTTGGTCCCGAAAGTGAAACCATAGATAGGTTAGACATCCATGACAAACAAACTGCTAATGAGAGATAATGTTCCTAAAGATGCAATGAACAGTTTATGTAAATAGTGAGGGCACACATGCATGTATGACTTGGCAAGGAATCACCCTCGAGGGCACGGACACTTGGGTCCGCAAATGGGAACTGGGAACTGGGAACTGGGAACTCCGTCCCGCCCCATGAAAGTTGATGCATGGTACACATACCAACACAAAGAATTTGACGAAACTAGGAGCGTCGCGACATGCAACACAAGATCACATACCCCCATTCATGACAGTTAAGGATGCAGTGCAACTAGTATGCAGTATTCGCAACAAATAATTTATTTTTTTAACAATACTTAATTTATCAGAATGCTAAATCACAAAACATAACATATTTCCATAAATATTCACGTGTCAAAAGATGCAACATCAACCCAATAAGTCTATAATCAAAACGATGTAGTATTGGAGACAAATCTCCATAAGTACAAATATAATATACAGACTACTAAACTAAACACCAAACCACTCACGCAACTCGGCTATAAGTGCCAAAATGGATCCCAAAAATTGGAGCCCCAACTCCACAAGCTCTTCTAGCATCTATTGTGGCCTACTCAACCTCGTCCAACAGGTCGCGTTCTAATCCCTAGTCCATTGACATATTCTACTATTCTGGGAGGATGGTAGTTGGGACTACCAAGTGAGATTTACAAAATCTCAGCGAGTAAAGCTCCTAAACTGCCATCAGTATGAATAAACATGCATGACAGTAATATGACATGTATGCTTCATGACATGGACTTGCACATGTGTGACATGACTTGAAAGTAACATAACTTGACATGGAAATAACATGACTTGATTTGAACATAACATGACTTGACTTGAACATGACATGAGACCTTGTTACAAATTCATAGATTTACTCAGACACAACAAAATTCCTTCACCCTTTTTGTTTCATCGGGAACATTCAAACAAAGCAGGCTACCTCCGCTCAAAGTATTCCAACAGAGATACTCAGACAAAGCCGAATTGCCTACACCATGAGTATTTTATTAGAGGTACTAAAAAAATGCAGAATGCCTCCACCATGAGCACCTTATTCATATTTTTATTAGAGATATTCTGAAAAGCAGAGTGCTTTCGCCATGAGTATCTTATGCATGCTTGACTTAGAAATGTTTCATGAATGACTGGTATGCTTCAAGACATGTATTCATGCTATGACTTAGAAATATTTCATGAAATACTCAATGCTTATGACATGGTATTCATGGCCAAATTTGCAAACATAAAAATTACTATTTTACGGCCAAATTTGCAAAGTTACCCCCACAACTTATGAAAAATTATAAATTTGCCCTTAAAAATAAGGAATTTGCAAACGGATTCCAACACTTACCAAAATTTACATTTCTCATGTAAATTTCATCCTAACTCCAAATATGAACTCATAAGTTTTTAAAGTTAAACCCAACTATGACATCTCTCTCTAGGCCGATTCACTCCTAGGCTAAAAATCAAGTTTTTATTGCTACTTGATCATTTAACACTAACATGCTTAAACCGAATTTAGCACTCCCAAAAATTCACATACTTAGTTCAAAAATCATGCCAAAACACTAGATCAAACTTTTTAGAAAAACTTGGACTCACTATCTCAAAGAAAATGCCAAAGCATCAAAATTAGGTCAAATATAACCAACTCTTGATGTTCTTGGCTTAACACTTTCATATCAACCCCAAGGACTCCAAAAGTCCATAAATAACACTTCTAACATGTTCATCATTCAAACCTAGGTGATAAAATGCTTGACTAGTCAATCAAAAATCACAAAACACAACAAAGAACAATTTGTTTGCATGGAAACATAGAAACCAAACATGCATACTTTTGGACTTGAAACAAAGTGACTAGATCCTTGATTTTCATACAATAACTCTTGAAAGAATACAACCATATACCTCACATTCAAGTTCTAACTAGATCTAAGTATCAAATCTAGCGTGTCATAGCAAATATTTCATTAAAAACTACATTGAACCCCGAGAGCCTCTAGTTTATGCTTAAACTTAAACTCTTGCATGTTCTTCAAAAATCCAACAAAGACCCAATTTATAAAATTTCTAAAACTCAATCTTAATCATAGACCTAAGCTTTAAAAACAAGATTAATAAAAATATGACCATAGAATCAAAATCCTAAAGCAAATATCACAATATAAGCCAAACAAAACTCACTTTGTACCAATTGGTTTCTACCACTTAAAGATCGTGCAAAAAATCATTTTATAAAAGACTAGCATGATTGAATCATACCATAAACTTTTCCTATAATCATGTATACATTTCATCAAATCAATATCCACACAAATACTCAAAAAAAAAATCATAAAACTTCTAAGTTCATCACAATCAACGAAACTGAATTTTTCCACCATCAATACCCATTTTCATCAATCAAATCTCCAAGAAAGATTTACCAACACATACCCAATTAAACTAAGACAAATAATTAACAAAATGGAAGAGATTAGAGCCATAGGAAATAACTTACAAAAGCTTGGAACACAAGAACATAAAGCCGCCAGAAATTCTCTCTAACTCTCTCTTGGTTTCTCTCCTGGAAAACAAATGAAAAAGTGGCTAAGTGTGGAGGCAAATGAAAGGGGCGTGGGGTATGGATGAAGGGGCTGACTTTTTGGGTGAGTGAATGACCATTTGATGTGAATTGAACTTGTGAAAAGAGGAGAGAAAAAGGGGCTGAAGTGCAAATAATTTTCTGATGCTGCTAGCCGAGTGGGTGAGAGGTGAGTCTTGCTTGTTTGAGTAGCCATAAATGGCACTATTTTGGGAAGAAAATGAGATGGCATGACAACCATGGTATGGCCTTGTAAGAGTGGAGAAAATTTTTGAAGAAGCTTGAGGAAAAAGGTGGTTTTAGTGGGACAAAAAAGGGGCTAATCGTATGAGGTTTTATTTGGGGTATAGTTAGGGTTTAGGTTAGTGTTTGGTCCAATTATAACTTTTCTTGGTCAAATCCAATTACCAAGATGTAAGAGATTGGATGAGTGTATAAGAGTGTGTACTTGAGTGGTTGGATACTTGTGGAAGTGACTAAACCATGTGAGTAAACGCTTAGTTACAAACCAAGTATGTTTAGGATTTGGGAACCATTTAGGGTATTAGCTTTCCACAAGGGGATTCAGGGTTTGGGTTTGCTACCAATGGTTTGGGGTTTTATTAGGGTTGAAACCCTCTTCTCGTTGCCCAGAAAATGTTTGGTTAGATGGAATGGTGAATTGTGTAAGAGAACATGATGACCAGCTTGATTCACACTTCATCTCTTACACACTTTGTCTTCTTATTGATAAGTGTCCTAGGGTTTCCAAGTGGATGGCTAGGATTGTGCCATATATCCAACCAAAAATCTTTATAGTGATCCCAAGTGTATTTGGATATCCTACATGACAACATAACATACTAAAACCTAATCGATCGCTTGATTCATGAAATCCTTTCGAGATTTCACAACTTTTATAAGTTCTAAAGAAATTCATCAATCGAATTTATATGCCTCTTACATACAATATTCACCCCCACATTTCCAATTCTATCTTAGAAGCTAACCTATCTCCACAACGTCGAGCTCGCTACTCAGTCACGTTACACCCTTTCCCTTGAAATATTTCAGCTACATGAGGTCTTAGATGTCTAAAATCTTAAAAGTGAGATTTTTTCCCGTGTCCAAATAGTTTATATAGGGTGGGACTGTCAAATGTCCTTTTGACACATCTCTGACTCCAGGTATGCTTGATTATGAGTCATTTGGTCTCGACTGTTCTACTGAAAAATGGTAGAGACAGACTGCCAGGACATGATCCACACTTCCCTACGGCCTGCCAACTCCTCAATCCGTCTTTGAATGATGTTTCTCCACATGGTGTTCGGCCATACCTCTAGGTCGATATGATATGACTTTCCAAGTCGTAATACCTCTAGCAGGCCCACTTCAGATGTAACCTTTCAATTGGAGTATAGGTTTCTTAGTACGACACTACCACTCTTGTAAGCATCTTCCGTGTAGTTTCAAAAGGTTTCCATGTCTGGGTTGGTCTGTCCTAGACCGTTACTCGCCTTGGGCGAGTAGCTCTTGTCTCATCAGAGCCACTAGCCTCTTCAGCTCCTTGTTCTAGACTGTATGGCGGATGACTTCTCTAGCTCGCCTATTATAGGACGAGACACTCATATTCACCTCCATCTAAGACATGTATGTCAGGACGTCTACAAGGTGCATGCTAGTTTACATGTTAAACTAGCTACACTTTGCAGCACCTGCAAAAAAATTTTTTCACCAACTAATGACGTGTTCCTCATTTTTCTTTCCATTCAACTATATTGATGGTCTATTTCCTTACACTGGTAGGGCCCTCACAATGAGGCCCACGAGGGTTCCACCAAGAAAAGGATGGTTTGCAAAAAATGGAGATTGATAGGACAGGTGATTAGACTTAAAAAGAAAAAAGTATAATCAAAGAGTTATGACTTGCAACGTGTTATGATTAAGCTAACAATGACTATTTCGAAATCTAGCATTCTGCGAAATAACTCACTCATCACCAAACAAGCTGTGAGATATCTTCTAGTGCAAGATACAGTTCCTCTCTTATAAAGGCACTAAACTCCCTAGAAAGTCCTACACATGTAATACTTCTAACTTTGTCATAGGAGGCATCTCCCACTAGAATCACCCAGTGTCTACTTACAAGTGCAACACGGGAGAGTTTTCGGTGTTTCTGGGCTGATAGAAAATATAGCCACATTAAAAGTTGAACCTAAAGTAGTGTTTGTTGAAGTGAGAATTTCCTGGTACACGTGTCTATAAATTGCTCCACAGACTGGACACAAGGAGGGACGCAACAACAAAACAATGTTGCTCCCATCTACAACATGGATCCTAGGATCGAGTTGCTTGTTACCTTGTCGTCTATTACTTTTGGACTTTCTTGTGTTCACAATTTCAGCTTTTTATTTTTACTTTTTTATTTTTTAATTTAGGAGGTGGGATTTCGAATCCGATTCTCTTATTTGAAGACCAGATGTTATATCATCAAATTCAAAGAATCTTAGCTTACAATTTCAACTTATTTATTTTTTTTGGCACTGTGCAATGGCTTCTTATGGTCGTAAGAAATTGTATTTATTGTAAAGCTTTGAGAAGGATAAAATATAACAATTTTTATTTTTATTATGTTATAAATAGAATAAATTTATTGTAGAGCTTTGTGCCTTGACTTTTAATTTTAAAAAAAAAAAATTTATCAATTATTATTTATCGTTCTACACTTCACATCTTATAAAAATTTACGAATATAAAATGTTAAAATAAATAATAATTAATAGATAACATTCCTCCTCAATTTATGTGGGGTCGTGCGCCTTATTACATGTCAATTTGTGACGCACCATCTTATGATGGGGTAAGATTCCTTCAGATTCCTTCCAATGTCTTATCCAATCACTATCCACAATGTGAAGGGAGGACATCATACCAATATCGTACAATTACGATCTCGAAATGTTTTATTCCATATCCAAGAGCATTCTTATTAAATTAGTTAAAAGTTAAATTCAATCAAAATTTAATTATTAAATTATAAAATGTAGCACATTAGAATAGTTATATTTCAAATATTTAGAATATAGTTACAGTAATTTTTAAAGTAATTTCTAAATTTAAAAGACACTATTTATTCATCAAATTTATTTTATATCATTTATTTCTCTCTTGAGATATCCATCAATGTCTTTTTAATTTCTATTTTTAACCCATAATTTAATTAGAATACGATTACTAATTAATATATAATATTATGAATAGTAAAATATGATAAAATAATATAATTTCATAATTAAAAAAATTAAATATTTTTAAAAATAATTTCATAATCTAATGTAGAGATTTAATGTGAATAGCTAAAATCAAATTTATCTTATATTATTTTATTATCATATAATAAAAAAAAATAGTTATTCTAATGTGGAGACTTATGTGAATGAAATAGCTAAAAACTAAATTCATCTTACATTTATAAAAAAATGTACTTTAACTTTAACTAATCCAATAAGAGTGCTCTTATAAGATTATGTTCCGTTTTGTTTTTTCATAGCTCCCTCTCACTCTTGACGTTTAGGGTTAAATAAAGTATTTTTAAATATTCTTTTAAATATTATTTAAATAAAAAATATTTTTTAATTTTTTATTTAATTATTATAACTTTTTTAAATTCTTAAATAAAAGATAAAAAATAATACAATTTTTTTTAAATCTTAAAATAAAAATAATATTAAAATTTTTTATAGAAAGTATTTTATGTATCTAAACAAAATCAACTTTAATATTTATTTACTTTTTAAATTATAAAAAGTATTTATATGAAAGAAATTCTAGGGTACAAGTTGGTTTAGTGAGTGAGATGAAATGAGAATTTTGTAAATAGTAGTAAGATAATTTGTGAATAGTAATGAGATAGTTTGACTTGATTATTTTTTAGATTTTGGAAAAAGAGAAAAAAAATTAAAATTAATTAGTTTAAAAATTAAGATTTGACTTGATTAGTTTAAAAAAGTTATAATAATTAGTTTAAAAATTTTATATTTAAATTATATTTAAGAAAAAAATCAAATAAAATGAGATAAGAATATTTATTTTCCGATGAGTTTGGATTTTAAACTCATTTCAATTCATCATTATAATTTTTTCAAATTTCAATATAAAATATAATAAATAATTTAATCTTTTAAATTTTAAAATAATAATAATATTAAAAAATAATATTTTAATAATATTTTATTATTTCGATTCAAATCAAATCAGCTCCAAACGCAGCCTAAATTGTGATAAGTCTCGCTCTGTGTTCCAGGTGCCTGGACAGATTCGTCAAGTCGAAGATAATAATAGTAAGAGATTCGATAAGGCCGGTTGGGTGATTGGCTAGGAATAGTGGGGACGCTCTGTTCACCTTTCTCTTTGAGGTGGCAGTCAACGCGACACATAATGAGATCAGATCACACACCACTCTCTCCGCGTCCAAACCGCGTACGTCCGCGTATCATTTCCATTTCCTTATTATTATTAATATTACTATTATTATTAATAAATAGCGAAGCAGATATACATGAAATAAATAAAAAATAAAAGGCGCAGCGCGATTTCCTGCCCTCTCCATTTTCCACAAAGCGCTAATTATTTTAATTATTATGTGTCACAGCGTGTAGGATATGTTCCTTTTTTTATTTATTATAATTTTGGGCGAGAGAATCTCATTCTGTACCCAACGGTGCACAGCCATCCACGGATCCTACGCTTTTGGGTCTCTCATCTTCCTTCATTCTTCTACGTGGCAGGATCTTGTAGATCTTTCGAACTACCCCTATCAATACTTTGGTGATGAAAATGGTGAACTGTCTCTCTGTCCGTTATATAAAACGGCAGCTCTTGTCTTTTAAAAAAGTGAACGCTCTCTCTCTCTCTCTCTCTCCATCTTTTTAGTTCCACCTTCTCTCTCTCTCTTTGTTCTATTAGTATATCCTCCTCCTTGCAAAGAGACAACAGAAAGCAGCGAATCTTCGAAGAGGAAGAAGAAGAATGGCGGACCAACTCACCGACGACCAGATCTCTGAGTTTAAGGAGGCCTTCAGCTTGTTCGACAAGGATGGAGACGGTCCGTCTCTCTCTCTCTCTCTCTCTCTCTCCCCTATATTGATGAGTCTGAGGGCTATTTCCTTTATGTTTGTGTCGGGTCTAGTTCTTACGGTCTGGTTCGTTGGTTCTAAGGATTTATGTCGATCTCGTTTTATCTGCGATTTTGTGTCAGATCTATGTTCTTTTTCTGTTTTTCTTCAACCTGAATTTTATGCGGTTCCATGGTTCTGAACTTTTAATTTTTCTTTGTGTCTTAAGGATTTCTGCCTCTTCGTTTCTCTGTGTTTCCCTTTCTTGTACCATGTCTGAACTGAGCCATTTCAACTGATAATTTTGCACCGTTTGGTTGCTAGGAAAAAAATTGGGTGGGATGAAAAGTGATCAACGATGTGGGAATTTGAATCTGTGTTTTATTGTTTGGAAGACAAAATTTCTTAAAGGTTCTAATCACCCGACACTTTGAAATTTACTTTGAAAGAGGAAAAAGTTGCTATCAATTATATATGTATATATATATATATATATATATATATTTGGAAACTATAATGTAGTTTCTGCGTTTGTTTTTCGTTTCACACTATTTTTTGAAGATCATATGGCTATGGAACGTGAGATCTGTCATTGTGGGAGGTCGCATGTTGACAAAATTTGTTGTTTTTGTGATTTATTGATAAATTAGAAACCTTCTAAAATAAAAAAAGAGACTGATCTGCCTTGTTCTTGCTGCATGTTTACCATTTTTACAGATATTCTTCATCTACTGCGTTCCTTAATATTTATTTTCGACAACACGCTCGCGGGCTTGATGTAATGCGTACAAAAATAGATGTTCCCTGGTCGATTAGGTGTCGCTTTCAGAGGAATAATTCAATTGCACGTGTGATCTTGCACTTTCAATTTCATTCGACAAGTTTGGATATCAAGCATGTTTTTTATGAATAATTGAGATGAACTTCTTTGAACGAAGTATGCCCTGTTTGGTCCCTGAGATAAAAGAATATGCAGGAACGCCATAAATATTACCTTGTTTGTCACTTTGGATTGGTTTTCTTGTTAAACTTCACTTCTATTGTGTTTAGACTTCTATAATGGGATGAATATGGTTGACATATTTCAGACGGTGCTCTGTGTGGTTCACAAGTTAGCCTCTGTGAGTTTGGGATCGATTCTTGACAAGAATATTAGAAATTTATCGTCTTAATGATTTGCAGGTTGCATCACTACCAAGGAGCTCGGGACTGTTATGAGGTCACTGGGCCAGAACCCAACTGAAGCAGAGCTCCAGGACATGATCAATGAGGTTGATGCCGATGGCAACGGAACCATTGACTTCCCTGAGTTCCTAAACCTCATGGCCAGGAAGATGAAAGACACCGACTCGGAGGAGGAGCTTAAAGAGGCATTCCGGGTTTTTGACAAGGATCAGAATGGGTTCATCTCTGCTGCTGAGCTGCGCCATGTGATGACCAATCTTGGAGAGAAGCTCACCGACGAAGAAGTGGATGAGATGATCAGGGAGGCTGATGTTGATGGTGATGGCCAGATAAACTACGAGGAGTTTGTCAAGGTGATGATGGCTAAGTGATCAATCTTGCCTCCACCAAAAACCCTAATGAAATCTATCTTTTTCTACAACCAAAACAAAAAAAGAAAAAAACGGAGAACAAGGATGTCAGTTGGCCTCCTATTTCCTTTAATCTCATTTGCATCTGCCTTTACAGGGAATATAGTAGTAGTATGTTCTGGTGGTGGTGGTGGAAGAATATTCTATTTCTATCCTTTAAGATTGTCTTGTGACGGAGTCTATGCAGTTTTATTTATTCCCTTTTTGTTTCTCTCTTTGTGTTGGCTTGTGAATGTGAACCTGATCTACCTGGACGATTCAATGTTCAATGGAATGACTTGTTATATTGGTACTCGTCTTATTGCCTAGGATCCAAATTAAGCAAGTCTCCATAAGAAATGTGTCATGAAATGATCTTGTTATTAGTCTTACAATTGGTGCATTTTTAAGCTTGGAGGGAATCTAATATTCCAGGCTTAGCACCCATGGATTTGTGGTCCATGACTCTCAAGAGATCTATCTGTATTCAGGGCATTATTATGTAATTATGATCCATCGATTTTTCTTTCCTTTATGGTTGTAGTTTTGACTTTAATGAGTTGCTTACACATTCTGGGCTTCTCTTTGTGCATTCCCCAACGATTTTGTTCTGTTGGCCAGGGTTCACATAATATGCACAACCAACGGTGAGGATGGTTGGCATATTGGTGTTTGTGTCGTATTAAATTACGAATATTTTACTGTATGGATCAACTACAATAGTGTACTAGAGAGCACCAATGAAAGTACAAAAGTTCTGATTTTAGTGAATGTATCAAGAATAGTGCATTCCGGCCTCTTATATACACGAATGAATACAAGAACAGAATGTTGACGTGGTGGACCATCTTGGCTTAGCATGCCAGCTAGCTAGGACACTCAATAAGTTAGGCTCTCTATGTCTTTTTCTTTTTTTTCTTTTTTATTTTACGGCAAGTTAAGTATTTATAAATAAACTAATGAATATAAGATACAGTTCGGTGTGGTGGGAGTCCTCTACAGTATTCTCAAAGTTAACACACATTACAACACAAAAGTAACAAAATAAAGTGGATGATCGGAGCCAAAAGATTGACTCCCACCCAATTCTCACAAGGGGAGATTGCTTGGTGACGGTTTTTAAATAGTCTGATGAACAAACTATAAAACTACAGCTAGAAGTTGCAATACAAAGGGGTGTGTTGCAACGTGTTGGTCTGGACTGGTTGGAAGGAACTATCACATCCACTTTCACTCGATCTCTGGTTAGGAAAAGCGGGAACATAGTGTACCAACTGAAAACTTTGTCGAATCGCCGGCGAGGGGGTGTTACTGGCGGTGCGTGCAGGCCACATGCCACAGCTGGAGTGAAAAGAACAGTCGGATCTGGAAGATCCGAAGTCGAAGATCCCGAAACTGCCACGCGTGGTGGCAGAGTGTTCTTTGAGGCGCGACAGTGCGTGAGGATCATGCATAGCATAAGCCGCGCGTGAGGCGAACGCGCTGCACGGATGGGTGGATTTCTTCCGCCAGATTGACGATCGGCACCTGGAGAAGCTGAAGAAGGGGAGCGTGTCCACCCTAGGTCGCCGGAAAGCAGCAGATCAGCAAAGATGAATGGTGCTACCGGAAAACTAAAAAAACAAGGAAAAAATACAAATAAACAGAAATAAAGGCGAGGAGGGGAGGTGGGTGGAGCCGAAGCATCAACCCTCCTCCCCCCAGTGAACGAAAATACTTTCTAGGAGTGGCGATGGAGAGAAACGGTTGGGAGAGAACTTTAGTGGTATGTTAATGATTCTAGGCTCTCATGTCTGATAAAAGAAAAATCTATTTTTCATATTCTCGACATTTGTTGATGTGATATTAAATTATAGGCTTATAAGTAAAATATAATAAATAGTCTTTAATGAGTCCAATCAGTTAATATCATATTATGAAATGATAAGATGATGATAAAAGTGATATTAATAGCATTATTCATAGCAAAGTAATCTTTTCCTGAAACCTAAAGGCTAAAGGCTTGTTTGGATAGAGAAACAATCTTATCTCATCATTATAACTTTTCTAAATTCTCACACAAAATATAATAAACAGTTAACCTTTTTCAAATCCCAAAACAGTAATAATATTAAAAAATTATATTCTAAAAATATTTTATTCAACTCATCTAAAACCATCTCATCTCATCTCATCCAAATGAATTCTAAGACTTTTCTTCCTCCCCCGAAAATGAGAAGTTTCCATTTTTGTAAACTTCTTCCTCTCACAAAAGTAGATGCTTCAAGGGAGAGGAGGTCGTTCCCCATGTTGGGCTGTACCACACGGACCTAGCCCATGAGGCACCAATGGGTTTCGAGATATCTCGGCAGTAGGGAATCTATATAAAAAGATAGGAGGGTCGGGTCTGTAGGGTGAGACGGGTCCAAGAGGCCCAAAAAGGGGCAGAGATGTGTCACACACGAAATGTGAACCACTCAGTCAGAAGACCTGACACCTCTACTGGCCGACAAGCCGTGTACGCAGGGACAGGAATGGCCACTGCCCCAGGTTACTGACGACTAGGCAGGCATGGGGAGCGGGCGTGCCAGATCAAGACCACCCTGCATTTAAAGAAGGACAGGTGAACACACCACAACCTGGGGGCAGGTCCATTGGAGTGGCCACGATCAGGCATGGCAGGCCTGTGCGTGGCAGAATGCCGATAGGCGGCACGACCTGGGTACAATGTGGCAGAGCCATGATCGACTTGGCAAGGGACCACCACTATATATATGTATATATATATATATATATACCCCTCAGGGGTTTGGGGGTCTCTGACTTCTTCTTCTAAATCCCCAACAACGGGTACTGACTTAGACATCGAAGGTGTTTCTCACCACCCAAGCCTTCACTTCTCGCATTCTTGTAGGCTCCAAACGAGGGGGAACTAAACAAGACATTAACAGTGGCGCCGTCTGTGAAAAATATCCTATAAAAGTGTGTGCTTCGTATGCCGACAACGACGTGTTCCTAGACCACACGGAGGGAAGAAGACCAGTCTGGAACCATAGAGGCAAGACTCACCGAAATGGGAGACACGATAAAGAAGCTGATGGCAAAGGTAGGAGGTCTCCGGTAGGAAAATGCCACATTACAAAGAGCTAACAAAGAACTGGCAGGAGGAACAGAACCCAGCCACAACAAGCACGTCGAGTCACAGCCCCGAGGAAGAGAGACACAAGATGTACCTCGAGCTCTAGGAGCTTAGGGACAAGTACACAGAAATGGCCAAGCGAATGGATGAGTCATCTTCCGTTGACCATCTGCTCACCAGCACAGACCTACCATACAACACGGAGGTCATGGCCCCCTCTCCCACCCAAGTTCAAAGTCGCCCAGATGGAAGCCTACGATGGGTCCAAAGACCCACTGGAATACTTGGAGACATTCAAAACTCACATGACCCTTCACGAATTCTCGAGAGAGATCGCGTGCTGAGCCTTCCCACTGACACTAAAGGGGCAGCAAGGGCCTGGTTCAGACCCCTACCACCAGGTTCCGTTGATAGCTTCGGTGAGTTAGCTCGTCTCTTTCTAGCACAATTTATGGCAAGCCAAAAGAGGAGGTGCCCGGCCACCTACCTCTTGATGTTAACATAGCGCGACGCGGTTGCCTCAAGGCATACCTCTCTTGATTCAATCGGTAGCATATGACTATAGACAACCAAGATGAAAAGATCACATTGGCACTCTGCTGAGGGGGAATCTGGCCATGAAATCCAATCATGACCAAGATAGCACGCAAGATCCCCACGACCCTGAGAGAGTTCATGGACCCAGTCGATGGTTTTATCAATGTCGAAGACACCCTCCCGGCTTTGACAACCCCCCAGAAAACTGAGCTAGAACATGCGGATAAGAAAGCTGCGGGGTTGAATAGCAGAGCGAAAGCAAGTCAATCGAAGGAACGAGGTGTAGGCTCGGGCACACAGCAGAACATGTGCACATACAAGTATGACTATGGAAGGTGAACGCACCCCAAGCTCGCGTGAGGAACCTCAACAGGGTTAGGAGAACCACAAATACTGCACTTACCACTGGATGGACTGGCATAGGATCGATGCCTGCTATACACTGAAGTGGAAGATGGAAGAGCTTGGAAGTCTATTGGACCAACAATGCCAGGAGAGCGAATGGCCGACCCAACAAGCAAATGAGCCCTCGAGACCTCGGGGAAGTGAGAGCCCGAGAGGATGAAGGGCCAAAAGGGGGGCCTAGATGAGCCCACGACGTCGGAGCCCAGTTAGGATAGACAACTCGATGGGCGAGATCCGCACTATTGTAGGGGGATATGTAGGAGGAGGACCCACCTTGTTGGCACCAAGGGCCCACGCCCGTAGGGCCTGTACAAGGAGGTGTTCACGACGAAAAGGACTGCTGCCAAGGCTAGGAGACACACAGGATGAGCTGTCATGACATTTAGAAAGAGAAACGGACAAGGCATCCTCCACCCTCATGACGACGCCTTGGTAGTCATCGTGGAGGTCACCAACTTCACGACGTAAAGGGTCTTGATTGATGATAAGTGTTATTTTTATGTGATTTTTATTACTCTTTTATTTATGAAACACGTCATTTTTCCTTCAATACTATTGATTTTATTTTATTTCTTTATATTTTTCTTTATTTTCTTGGATTTGAAGGAATGAGAAAATTTAGTGCGAAATGAGAGCATTTTAATACAAAAGAAGAGACTACGGATCCAGACTGATGAGAGGCAGCGAAATCTGAAGAGAACCGATGAGATTTAGGCGAAGAGACACGTGACTAGAATTGGCAACAAGAGTTAGGCGATAAGCGATATATTTTACCTTCTGAGCGAGAAGACTTGGCGCAACGCTCCGGGCGACTAGATTGGACAACTAGTCTAAATGACCAACCTAAACAATCGTGGGCGACAACTAGCAAAGGTGAGCAGCTTTATCGCTAGGTAGGTTGGCGAGAGGGTTCTATCATCCCGATCAGGATTCTTTCCTCTTGAAAGGCAAGAAGACCAGTTATATTCAACGCACACGGCATCTACTCGATGAGACCCTTCCGAGTTCCGCAATCAATCAATCCGCTAACCACCAAATCCTCCCAAACCCCGTAAATCAAGCCACATATCACTAAATCTTCCATTTTAGATAATTTCGTTATTCTTGGGATAATTCCTTTTATGTTAACTTTTATCTTTAGAAACTATTTTCTGGATCTTTAGGTTAGATTGTAGTTGCATTTATCTTGTTTCTAGATTTGAATTTTGACATCTATTTAATCCCGTCTTGTGGGATGAATAAGGGGTTCATAGGGTTCTGAGTTTTTAGAGTTATGAGTTTCTGAGTTTTAGAGAGTCTGAGTTTAGAGCAAAAAAATATTCGAGAGTTTATTCTTAAGTTTCTTTCAATGAGGCAGATCTGGGGAGCAGAGGTGAGAGCTGCATGCTTCATCAACTAACTCCAATGAAGAACATTAGTTTTATTATTTTTCTTTTCAGTTTCATTATGAACTAATTCTATT
Source organism: Juglans microcarpa x Juglans regia (assembly GCF_004785595.1). Classification (NCBI taxonomy): domain Eukaryota; kingdom Viridiplantae; phylum Streptophyta; class Magnoliopsida; order Fagales; family Juglandaceae; genus Juglans; species Juglans microcarpa x Juglans regia. The sequence continues at coordinate 21,171,506 of NC_054603.1, forward strand.
TTTTAGAGGTTTGATGCAATCTAGCATTGAACACATAATTTATATTCTAAGTTATTTTATTTCAATATTTCCATGATTGAGTGTTTATTCATTGTTCTTAATACTTGCAATTTTCTAGCTAATTATTGTTCGATCTATTGAATCATAATGAGAGTGAGAGGTGATTTGTGATTAAAGCTCTAGGATTAAACACCATTAGTTGAGCAAAAGTAGAAATACTTTACCGCGATTAATGTGATTTTCTAGAAAAATTTAAAAGACTTAATGAGTCTCCAATTAGTTAAATTCACACAAAGATATGAAGTTATTAGTTGGAGATATTTTTGGTACTAATCGAGAGAATATATTAAATAGTTAAGAGATTTTTATCATCAACTTGGGATAATTAAAATTTTATAATAAGGAAGAATAAATTGTATGGGATTTACTAAGTGAAATCAAACGTTCTAGATCTACTCTTTTTATCTTTAAAATCTTAATTTTGATGCTATTTTCTTCAATTTAATTTAGATAATCTATTCTTCAAATTTAAGTTTTCCAAATAGTAATTAATTTAGTAAATTTCAATACTCAATAGCATAATTATTTTCCATGGGTTCGATATCCGTTTTCTTAAAAATATTTTACTACTTGTTACGATTATGTGCACTTGCAGATATATTTTTATGTGAACAATTGACAACGATAGTTCGGCCGACATCCTATTCTATGAGGCATTTGTCAGGATGGGAATCAACCCCGACTGAACGCGCCGGGCCCCTATGCCATTTATGGGTTTCACAAGGGATGTTGTCAAACTAATGGGAGACTACCTAGTGGTGAAGGCTCCCTCCTCATACAACGCAATATTGGGTCATCCAACCCTGAACAATATAAAGGCGGTGACGTTCACATATCACCTTAAGATGAAGTTCCCTACAAACTCGAGGATGGGTGAGATCTTAGGAAAGCAGGTGCTGGCTCAAGAATGTTATGCTCGGGAGTTAAGGCGTGAGGGGAAGGAGGTCAGGACGGTTGAAGAAGCACGGGTGACCGCTAAGCCACCCCCACCATTGACCTTGGCAAACTGGGATAAAGAGGTCCGAGAGGAGCAGGCACTACGGCAGGCAGAGCCTACGAACCCTTGGATTTGGTTTCCATGGACCACCGGAGACCTGAGCGCACCATACAGGTTGGGACCAAAATGGCTCCCAAATTAAGGCAGGCCATGAAGAGACTCCTTATCGAGCATCAAGATGTTTTTGTGTGGAGTTACAAAGAGATGCCCGAGATTGATAACGCAATCATTGAACACCGCCTTTGCGTGGACCCTGGGGCCAGGAAAGTCAAACAAAAATGTCGGAGCTTCAGTGCAAAAAAGTATGCAGCCATAGTCGAATAAGTGGATCATCTCCTTGCGACGAGTTTCATCAAGGAAACCCACTATCCCGAGTGGCTATCCAATGTGGTACTAGTCAATAAAGCAAGCGGGAAGTGGAGGATGTGTGTCGACTTCACCAACCTAAACAAGGCTTGCCCAAAGGATAGCTTCTCCTTTCCTCACATCGATTTGATAGTCGACTCAATCGTGGGTCACCAACTGCTCAACTTCATGGATGCATACTCAAGCTACAAAGAGATCCGAACAGACAACGAAGAGAAAAAGGTCTTCATCACCGACTGGGGACTCTACTGCTACAAGGTCATGCCCTTCGGGCTAAAAAACGCTGGAGCCACATACTAGCGACTGGTCAACAGAATGTTCAAATAACAGATTGGCCGAAGCATGGAGGTATACGTGGACACCCTACTTGTCAAGAGCAAGAGACCTGAGCAACATTTATCCGATCTCATAGAGGCCTTTGCGGTATTGTGACGCTGCAAAATGAAGCTAAACCCATTGAAGTGCGCCTTTGGAGTGGAGTCGGGCAAGTTTTTGGGCTTCATGGTCTCTGAACAAGGAATCGAAGCCAACCTAGAGAAAGTTGAGGCAATAGTGGGATCCCCCCCCCCCCCTCGCAACCTTCATGAAGTCCAAAGGCTGGCAGGGCGAGTGGCGGCCTTGAACTGCTTCATCGCCCAATCGACCTATCGATGTCTTCCTTTCTTTAAAGTTCTAAGGAAAAAATGAGAGTGGGATGCCAACTGTGACAAAGTGTTCGGAAAACTAAAGGAATACGTTGGCCCGCCTACCACTTCTCAGCTAAACCAAACCAAGCAAAAATTTCATTGTGTACCTGGCGGTATCGCCACACGCCGTGTCCGTAGTTCTGATCTGTGATGGAGAGGAAGGACAACGACTCGTCTACTACACGAGTCTAGCGTTCTGCGGAGCCAAAGCAAGATACTTGTGAACGGAGATTCTAGCATTCGCATTGGTGGTCGTCACCAGAAGGTTAAGGTCCTACTTCCTAGCCCATCAAATGAAGGTGCTCACTGATGTTCCCTTTAAAAAGATATTGCAAAAACCCAACATATCTGGGCGGCTGATGAACTAGGCAATTGAACTCAGCGAGTTCAATATAGAGTATCTACCCCATACAACGATTAAGGGACAGGTGCTGACAAATTTCCTGGCTGAATTTACCAATTTCCTGGAGGAAATACAAGTTGCAGCTCAGGGAAAGCCCTGACAGGTCCATGTCAATGGCTCGTCCTACCAGGCTGAAGGGGTGTGGGGGTGCACATTTTTACTGAGCTTGGGGAGGAGCACAACTACGCGTTAAAGCTCACCTTCAAAACAACCAACAATGAGGCTGAGTATGAGGCTAGCAATGGGAATGTCGGTGGCCAGGCTGTTGGGAGCCACCGAAGTTAATGTAAAGGCAGATTCCCAAGTGGTTGTCAGTCAGGTGTTAGGAGAGTTCGTCACGAAGGGCGAAAAGTTGAAAAAGTACCTTCAGCAGGTAGGCGAGGGGCGTGACCTTTTTCATTACTTCCGTATCCAGAAAATTCCAAAATGAGAGAACCAAAAGGTGGACTGGTTGGCAAGGGCGGCCGCCTCGGGATAGGAGGAGTCCCCCTTCCCAAACGTACTGTAATCCAAACAGTCGATGTTCTAGCCATCGGGACCGAAGTATCAGTTGTCTCCACAACACCACCCAAGTGGGCTGCGGACATCATAAAGTTCCTTAATGAAGGCGAAGTCCCAAACGACCAGGAGGAGGAGCGGAAAGTCAGGAACAGGGTTGCATGGTTCACACTGTTGGGAGGACTTCTGTACTACAAAAGGGGGTTCTCTGAGCCCCCTCCTAAGATGCATCACGTCAGAAGAAGCCCAGTATGTATTGGCTGAAGTACACGAGGGAATCTGTAGGAACCATTCAGGTTGAACGGTGTTAGCCACAAGGGTAATATGAGCAGGGTATTATTGGCCCCATTCCCTCCGAGACCCAGAGTGCTTCGTGAAGAAATGCCCAAAATGCCAAGAACACACACCTATGCCTCGTTGCCTGCCAGAGGAACTAACGTCAATCATGTCCCCATGGCCTTTCGCACAATGGGGATTAGACATAATTGGGTAGTTTCCTGTGGCCAAAGGCGGGATGAAATTCGTGGTCATGGCGTTTGACTACTTCACAAAGTGGGTTGAAGCGGAGACATTGGCGACCATCATGACCCATGTCATGACGAAGTTCCTATGGAAGTCGGTGCTCTGCCGGTTCAGCATCCCCCAATGCATCATATCGGACAATGGTTGGCAGTTCGATTGCTCGTATAACAAGTGGTGCGTAGAATTAGGAATCAAGGTCAAATATTTCTCTCTGGAGACATCCACAATCTAGCAGACAAGTCAAGGCGACCAACAAAACTTTGTTGAGCATCTTAAAGAAAAGGTTGGGAGATCAGAAAGGAAAATGGTGGGAAGAGCTCCCGAGGGTGTTATGGGCCTACCGAATGGCTATCAAGACCCACTTATCGGGGGTTCTAGCGGAAATAGGAATGCTCACTTACCGAGTCTTACACTTCGACCCAAACCTCAACGACGAGAGACTAAAGGAAAACCTAGACCTCCTGGATGAAAGAAGGTAAGAAGCCACGGTGCAAACAGCAAACAATAAGAGAAAAGTGGAACAATACTTCAACAAATGGGTCAGGCCACGTTCCTTTAAAGTAAGGGATCTAGTGTTGAAGAAGACCAGGTGACCACCCAAGAAGAGGACAAGTTCAGACCACGATGGGAGGGGTCGTACATGGTAACAGTCAATCGTAGACCTAGGTCCTATCCCCTCAAGGATGACAGGGGCGGCGAACTCCCCCACCCGTGGAATGCCAAGCACCTTAAGAAGTACTTTCCCTAAAAATCACAACCTTACCTATGAATGCAATGAATACATTTTGTGAATGAAGAAATCTGAATGTTCACTTTGCCTCGACTTTGTTAAAGCTGGAAACCAAGAAGTCAAGTCCTTAGACTCGCAACGAGGTAGTAGTTGGGCCAGAGCATCTCGAGCTTGCCCAAATGGCTAGTCAGACACAAGTCACTCGACTTTGCCAACCTTCGTGACCAACAAGCCGAGTCCCTAGACTCGCAACGAGATAGTGGTTGGGCCAGAGCATTCCGAGCTTGCCCAAATGGCCAGTCAAACACAAGTCCCTTGACCTGCCGACCTTCGTGACCAACAAGCCGAGTCCCTAGACTCACCACAATGTAGTGGTCGGGCCAGAGCATCCTGGGCTCACCCAAATGGCCAATCGAACACAAGTCCCTCAACTTGCTGACCTTCGTGACCAACAAGCCGAGTATTTAGACTCTCCACGATGTAGTGGTTGGGTCAGAGCATCCTGAGCTTGTCCAAGTAGCCAGTTAGACACAAGTCCCTCAACTTGCCAACCTTCGTGAGTAACAAGTCGAGTCCGTAGACTTGCCACGAGGTAGTGGTCAAGCTAGAGCATCCCTAGCTTGCCCAAATGGCCAGTTAGACACAAGTCTCTCAACTTGCTGGCTTTCGTGACCAACAAGTCAAGTCCCTAGACTTTCCATGAGGTAGTGATTCGGCCAAATCATCCCGAGCTCACCCAAATAGCCAGTCGAACACAAGTCCCTTGACTTGCCAACCTTCGTGACCAACAAGCCAAGTCCCTGGACTTGCCACTAGGTAGTGGTCGGGCCAAAGCATCCTGGGCTCACCCAAATGGTCAGTCGAACACAAGTCCCTCAACTTACTAACCTTCATGACCAACAAGTTGAGTCCCTAGACTCACGACGATGTAGTGGTTGGGTTAGAGCATCCTGAGCTTGCCCAAATTACCAGTTAGACACAAGTCTCTCGATTTGCCAACCTTCATGACCAACAAGTCGAATCCGTAGACTCACCACTCGGTAGTGGTCTAGCCAAAGCTCCCGAGTTTGCCCAAATGGCTAGTCGGACACAAGTCCCTCGACTTGCTGACTTTCGTGCCCATCAAGTCAAGTCCCTAGACTCGCCATGAGGTAGTGATAGGGCCAAAGCATCCTGAGCTCGTCCAAATAGCCAGTCGAACATAAGTCCTTTGACTTGCCAACCTTCATGACCAACAAGCCGAGTCCCTAGACTCGCCACGAGGTAGTGGTCGGGCCAAAGCAATCCAAGCTCACCCAAATGGCCAGTCAAACACAAGTACCTCGACTTGCCGACCTTCGTGACCAACAAGCTGAGTCCTTAGACTTGCCACGAGGTAGTGGTCGAGCCAAAGCATTCTGAGCTTGCCCAAATGGCCAGTCGAACACAAGTTCCTCAACTTGCCGACTTTCATAAACAACAAGCTGAGTCCTTACACTCATCACAAGGTAGCGATCGGGCTAGAGCACCCCGAGCTCACCCAAATGGCCAGTCAGACACAAGTCCCTCAACTTGCAGACCTTCATAGCCAACAAGTCCCTCGACTTGTTGATCTTCGTGATAAAAGGACATACATAGAGATAAGAGGAGATACAAAGGAAAGACACACAAAATCCCTGTATATATATATATATATATATATATATGAAAAGGTTTTACATCAGTGGCCTTGCCGGGCTAAAAAAGAGGGGGGACAAGTGTAATTGTCAAGGCGGAGCAGGGCATCCAGAAAAGCGAGCGGCATCACATCTTTCCCTAGGGTCTTGATGAACACGAAGGATCAGGGGTTGGGTTCAAGGGAAGCCAGGTTAAGAGTTTTGAGATCAGTCGTGGAGTGCTCTCGCATATAATCCCCTAGATGCTCGAGACCCTCCTTGTAGCTATATCCCCAGGCCTCGTCCCCAAGCGCGACTAGCCGCTCGGCTGGATTCCATGGCTGAGATACGAACGTCTCAAGCCAAGATGGTGTTGGTTGCAAAGACCAACTTCATTTCCAGAGAGCGGACCTCGGCCTCACGTTGCTACACAAGGCCCTTCTGGCGAAGGACTGACTGGGTCAGCTTGAAATGTTTGGACAGTAGCTGCAAGCATTGCTCAGCATCCGAGGCGCGTTGCTTAAGTAGCTGGCCCCTTTCTTCTTGGAGACGATTCCAACTCCTCCTCTCACCACCACAAGTCCCGCTAAACCCTGGCGTGCTCGTCCCTAAGATGCTTCCACTCCGACGTGACTCGAGAAAGTTCCTCCTTAGTTCTACCCAACTCGTCCTCTAGAAGGGCCTCACGTCTCGAAGCTCCCTGCCCCTCTCCTACAAGAGCCTGTTACGCTCCCACAACTTGTCCAAGTCCTCCACCAGGGCATCACATTCGAGGGTCACCTCCTCCACCTCCAGGTTCGCCTTTCAAACCTTCATGCTGGTAAAAAGTGCCAGAGAGCGAAATACCCTGTTTTCCTCCTCGAGCTCCCCTTGTTCTTCCACGATCATACCGGCTAGTTGGTCCGTAGCCTGCGTCACAAGCGATATTAAAAGAAGAGAAGTTTCGAAGAATTGAGCAAAGTGCAAATAAAAGATACCTGGGTTAAAGGGGGGCCTTAGCCTCTAAGCCTCTCGATCAATCGCTCAGCCCGAGCCCTATCGAAGCACAAGCTCGTAGCTCGGGGCCCTCTGTCCTAGTATAGGAGGACAGTCTGATACCCCCCCCCCAATTGCCACAAAGGCCTAGACGTGCCTGGGAAAAATTCAGAGCAGAGGCTCGTGCCGTGGTCCTTTGGTACATTTCCCGCGGTGTCGTCTCCCATTGGTTAGAACACTGGCTCCACCAACACCGGCTCCACCAACACCGGCTCCTCAAAGGCAGCAAACCCCGAGGAAGGTTCCACGATTGCCACAGGAACTTTAACCTACGTGGGCGCTTCCTCCTTCTTGGAGGCGACCTTTACTTCTGGAAAGTCAGACTCGGCTGTAACTGGAGACTGCAGCGCCGCCCCTCTGAAACAAAATAGGAACCAACGTCTGGGTCTGAAGAGTGACCAAGGGAAGGTGATGGCATGGACACACGGTCATCACTCAGCTCCACGATGAAAGAAGAACTTGGCTCGACCTTCTTTCGATCAATTGATCGAGAACCGGTCAAGGAAGCTGGAGCTTCAGACACAACAGTCGAAAGGACTAGGTCTTCCAGTGGGAGTGATTCTTTGAAGGAAGGGAACAACTCAACCTCCAACTTAGGCCCGCAAGGTGTAGGTTAGAGGAAGGTATTGAAGAACGCCATTCGAAGATCGTCGTCACCTTCTTCCTTAACTGCATATCCCGAGGTCAATAGGGCCACGATCGGTACAAATGGAGGGTGCTGCACCTCCTGCTAAGTGGCCCTTCAAGGTGGTCGGTACAAATGGGATCCCAAGGCGGTCGGCCCGTCAGTCACCCCTGGGAACAGAACGGGACCTTAAACCCCCAGCCTCACTCTTGGGGGTCTCACCAACTGAGGCACCCCTAGAGACAGGGCGGGAATGAGAACCCTAACCTCACTCCTAGAGGTCTCGCAAACTGAGTCGCCCCTCAAGACAGGGCGGGAAGGAGAACCCTGGCCTCACTCCTGGAAGCCTTAGTGTAACACCCCGATTATTTACCCTTATAGGTTAACTCTTAGATCAACACTAGAATTTAGAAAACTAGCTCATTAGAATAGTCCACAAACCTAAGAGCTTTAGAAAGAATTAAGTTAAGTTTAGAATCTTGGTTAAGAGCATTGATCGATCACCAAACGATTAGTGATCTTGAAACCATGTTTTAAACTTGATTTTTATCATTTCTCATCCTTTTGTTCTAAAATTTCCTTGTTTGGTTATCCATTTCTATTACTCTTAGATCATATTATAATTTTATATAAACCTTTACATATGTCATTTAGGGTAATGACATGTCAAACCCTAAAACTATACCAATCGGCACCCATGTGTACTTTTGTATGCAATGGACTAATGTGCCCCTAGATCGAATATTTTTATACTAGTTTTATCAAGGAAATTTCTGTCATTGGCCCCTCAATTTATTCATGAAATTTCCTACCAAAATTGATTTTCAAAAACCCTAGCTAAAACCCCAAATTTTATCCAATCCGAAAATGCCCTTGAGTTTTTGGCAACCACCCATGAAAATTCTCCATTTATTTGATTTTATTTGATCACCACTTCACCACCCAATCCCCACCGTCTACCACCTAAAGAGAATACTCAAGTATGCCTTAAACTAGCCACAAAATGCCAAGAGGATAGTCCAAATGAATAAGACAAAAAAGTTTTGCCTTGTGAATTACCCCATACCCAGCAGCATCATTAACCCTTAAGCATTGCATTAATTGCACCACCCTTTCACCATTACCGCACGGCAAATCCCCTTCCCCATAGCCATTTTAGCCTACTATAAGGTGCAATGATCACCAAGTTAGCCAACCACCCGAGGATCTAGGCTAGGCGGCATCATCACCACCAGCCAAACACCCCAATGGGAGGCCACCTTGCCAACGCCACACACACCCCTTGGAGCCTATATAAACTCCATTCTACCCCCACTTCTTCCTCACTTCACTTCCTCAAACTCCCCTGAGTGTTCTTGAGAGTTCTCATCCTCTAGTTCTTTGAAGTTCTTAAGTGTTCTAAGTGAGTTCTTGAGTTGTGACATTTGAGTGGGAAGCTTCAAAGGCTACGAAATCTTTGTAAGTTTTCTCTCTAGATCTTAGTTTATATGTTAAGTTTTATTTTTTTGTGTTAGCATTAATTTTGGGTGATTATAGCATGAGATACCATGTTTAGCTAGAAGCTTAAATATTGGTGGATATATTTATTGTTTAAATTATTTTGGTGAAAATATTAGTTATGGCATGTCTTGATAATTCATAATATGATTCGATTATATCTTAGAATATTTTTTGAAGGTTTAGTTTGAGGTTAGAAACATGTCATAATAGCTTTTATTCTTTATCTTGTGTTTATCATCAAAGCATGTATGGTTTGACTTTTAATCATACTTCATTTGAGGTAATTGACTTATTTTACTTTGAAATATGAGCATTTAGAAAACCTTCTAATTGGGATAAGAAAAATGCATGATTTAATTCTAGCATGTCATTGATAGAAAGGTCATATAATGCATCACTTGAGGTTTAGAATTTAAGGATTTTATTTGGCATGATTAAGTGTTGGGATGAACTTACTCAAAGTTAAGCTTTTATTTCGTCATTGAGGATTTATGGTGATCATTTTTTCTTGGAGGAATTTGTCATGCATGCATTTATGAGGATCAATAGTCAAAATTTTGTCTAGGCATCAACTAGAGAGCATGCCACGAATTGAGAATGAATAGGCTAAGATCACTTTATATTTTTTTAAGACATAGACGGTCTTAGAATGTGAAAGACATGAGGACTATGAATTTTGGTTAAGATTGAAGAGCATTTCCATTAGTAGCAATATTTGGAAGTTTAGGGGTATTTTCATAATTTTTCCTTTATCTAGAAAATTTTATTTTTTTTCCTTAAGCCTAGTATAGATTCTAACTTAGTATAATTTTTATCACAGCTACTACCTCACTTCCAACTTCAACAGCCTGTAAATTGGTCTCTAACTTACACTTTGATGATTATTTATGATTTATTGATAAATGCCGCATTCATTTTATAACTGTCATTTTGAGCAAGAAATGTCATATCTTATGTTTCATTTTTGTCATTTCACATACAACTATCATTTTTGAACTACATACATATCATAAGAATCATTTTTAAAAGTATTACATAAAAAATTATTTTATCATGACCTAAAAGCTAGGATGGGGACGTATCTTGGTGGAACTCCTATATCCACTCTGGAGTAATTAAATATGGAGTGGTAACCCCTAAGTTGACAAAAAACAGTCAACAGGCTTCGAATGAGGTTTTTTTAAAGAACACCGAAGTGAAGTCATATATTACGACACCTAATACTGGTTGATATACATGTTATGATTTTTACGATGTTATGTTACTAATGCATTAAGAACGTGTCTGTAGACAACATAGTTTCAACGTGAGTTGTACTATGGTCACCGACAGGTACTCACAGTACATATGGAGAACTGTGATGATACCATACGTTATGTTAATTCTATGATTTTATGTGATTCATGATAAAAAAAAAAAAAAAATTAAGTTTTTTTTTAACGAAGGAAGTGAAATTATTCTCTGTAAGAAAATGTAGATTCTTGAGAAATATGAATGGAGATAAAGTTTTTCTGCATTGCATGCATTTCATTTTTATCATTATTCATGCATCATCTATCTTTGTGCACGTTGATTGTCTAACTTACTAAGATTTCAAGTAAATCTCACCCTTGTGGACCCACTATCATTTCATTCGAAATGATAGAAGCTGTAGATGCAAATAGACTCAATGGACCAGTGGATCAAGAGAATTGAGGATGAGCCAGACGTCGACAGGAGACTTAATCTTATTTTGATATTTCTAGGCCTGACCCTTCGTGCTAGGGGTGGGTTCCGACTCCGACGGAGTCGAAGTTATCATTTCCGACCTCCGACTCCTACTTTTGTCGGAGTCGAATTGCAACTCCGACTCTGACTCCGAACTGGAGTTGGAGTCCGACTCCAATCGGAGGTAGGAGCTCCGACCACAGTTCGAAGTTCCGATAGGATGTAGGAGCTCCGACCTCCGATAGGAACTCCGAGTTCGGAAATAAATTTCTAGTTGTTGTTTTATGTTCCTTTTTTTTATTTAAATTTTGTTGTTCAATTTCATTTCAGATAGTGAGCAACAGATATTTTTTTTTTGGGTTCTGCTCGAGCGCCACGTTGAGTGCTCATCGAGCGAACCATTCTGTATGGGTTCCGCTCGAGCGCTGAATCGAGCGCACATCGAACGAACCAATCTGTATGGGTTCTGCTCGAGCGCCACATCGAGCGTACATCGAGCGACCCTCTCTGGATGGGTTCTGCTCGAGCGCCACATCGAGCGCACATCAAGCGAACCACTCTGTATGGGTTCCGCTCGAGCGCTCAGTCTAGCGCACATCGAGCGAACCTCTCTGGATGGGTTTCGCTCGAGCGTTGAGTCAAGCGCATATCGAACGAACCTCTCTGCATGGGTTTCGCTCGAGCGCTGATCGAGTGCCAGTTGAGCCATGTTGAGCACACTTCAATCTTTTTCATATTACACTGCTTCAACACTTGTTACAACTCAATTTTACACAGGTTTTCACAAGAATATGTCAATCAACTAATTTTTCCCTCAACACTAGAGTATGGAGGCTTGTTGTTGATGCAACACTTGCTTTTTCAAGGCTTTTGATGGGCATAATTTATCCCTTCAAATCTGTTCACATCACTAGTTGTACTTTTAGACCACAAGTATCCTCCATATGCTGAGGTAAGCTTAGATGATGTATGTATATATAGAGAAGAATGATAGTACGGATTTGTATAATTCGATTAATTTCAATTAGATAATAAATTATAAACGTTTGAGAGAGGATGGATAAGTACTAATAGAAATTATAGAATAAAGAGTACTTATCCCACGTCTTTGCTCGGGATATAACTACATAAATATAATTACATAAATAGTTTAAAAAGTAAATAACTTGTATGATGTAGCCATAAGTTATAACAGTCTCATTTATAACGTAATAATAATATGACTCAGCCTTGAAATATAACTACATAAAAATTAAACATGGATTTCACTCAAATGATTTTTGTTCCATTGGTCATGCCTGAAATGAAGATAGAAAGTTGCAATCAATAAATGAAAAAAAATTGATAATAAAAAATTGAACACAGTAAAAGAATAATTTGATTCTTACCAATAAAGGGGGTTCTCTCAACTCCATCCCAACTCTCAAGTGGCGTCCGTTCCATACTCTCAATCATCGGCAATTATATTAGGATTCACAATTAGATCTATAAAATCATAAAAAGTAGAAGTTAGAAACATTAAAAATAATTAAATCATCATTTAAAAGCATATAAACTTACCCGATTCAAGCCTATAGCTCTCGGCATCAACGCCAAAGATATCTAGTCCAATGGGCATTTCACTTATCCAATTCTGTGTGCAAACGAGGGCCTCCACGGTTGACGGTGACAATGAACTCCGATAAGCATCCAACACGCGACCTCCAGTGCTAAATGCCGACTCTGAGGCAACCGTAGTGACAGGAATGGCTAGCACATCTTGAGCCACACGGGAAAGGACTGGATACTTGGTGGAATTAACTTTCCACCAAGTTAATAACTGAAATACATCACTAGGTGCCTCGATAGCTTCCATAAAATATCGTTCAACCTCAGATGTACAATGCATAATATTCTTTGTTGACATGAGCTGATGATATTGCCGTATAATACGATTGCCTCTAACCCCTACAGATGGGTCAGTATCACCTGAAGAAACTGTCGATCCCGTCGGCCTCGAATGTGAGGAGCTACCAGCTGCGGATGAAGGCTGACAACTATTACTGTAGTGATTATATAAGTCATCAACATCACTTTTTAGCAATCTAATAAACTCTACAGCCTTCACTGCCCCGAGGACAAAATTTATCCAAAATTCTAGAACGGCCAACTTAACTCGGGGGTCAAGGATCACAGCCACAAATAGCAATCTATTTATCTTCTCAATATTCTCCCAATATTTATCATATTTGATCTTCATCCTCGTAGCCATAGCAGATAACAATCCAGCAGAGTCAATACAACTATTTTCCTACTGGAAGTGAAGCTCCGAGAACTCGTTAAAGAATGAGTTCGCAGTCGTATATTTGAATCCAGATAGCCGCATGGTTATGTCATAAAAAGTTCTTAAAAAATCAACAAAGTAGCTCACACTAGTCCAATCATGTGCGTCCGGCACACCGAGCCCCTGTCTTGCTGGCTCCAACAAAGCATACCTCAGGCCCCCATCCTCGACCTCCATCCACTCGAATGTTTTTTGATACTTTTGTGCCACATCCAACATCATGTATGTAGAATTACATCGAGTCGGAACGTCCAAGCATATCATACTAGAACATTCAATCTTAAAATATTCTACTATTGCCTTAAACTTGGCAAGCCTTTGAGGGGAACCCCTCACATATCGTACAATGTTGCGGACTCAGGTTATGGAATCATCAACCTCTTTTAACCCCTCAACAACTATGAGGTTAATGATATGAGCACAACATCGAACGTGAATAAACTCGTGGGCCCGAATGACATCATCTCTCACCGTCGTGTTCCACTTAAACCAATCAATTGTTGTTTCATTCGCACTGGCATTGTCAACTGTAATACACAGCACTTTTCGAATTCCCCAGTCCTTTAAACAATCATCCATCTTCGCCCCAATGGATGCACCTTTGTGATCCACAATTTCTTTAAAACCAATAATTTTTTTATGCAAAATTCACTCACTGTCAATGTAGTGTGTTGTGATACACATGTAGCAGACGTTCTGTATCGAAGTCCATGTGTTCTCTGGCCAGTGGCAATAAACATCTTCCTCATCTCCTCCTTGTCCTTTGCATGCCTCTTTATACAATCTCGCATCACTGTATATCGTGATGGAATCGAAAATCGTGGCTCAACAAAATTTAAAAACTTTCGAAAGTCTCTTTTCTCGACTGTGGTAAATGGCATCTCATCAATAATTATCATCTCTGCAAGCATATCCCTCAACATCTTCTCACTATATTGAGGGATGACCAATTTCTTACTCTGTGTACCATTAGTGGCTGTAGAAGTTTGGTAACTGAGGTTGGTCTGATCAGTGGCTTGCAATCCCTTCACTATCTTATATCGTTGGCAACCATTTAGATGTGTTATTAACACACTGGTACCTTGCTTCTTCGAATGGCATCTACAAAGCGATCCACAGTAATGACATCTTGCTACCGGGTTCGCAACATCACCAGGAATTTTGGTAAAATGCTCCCATGTCCATGACCTCTTTTTAGAAGGCCGTGGTGGTTGATCTTGCTCAATGGGCATCTCTTCCTCTTCGTTGAACATATCATCATCCTCTATATCAACTGGGAGTGGGAGTCGACTACTCACATAAGAAGTAGCAGCTCTAGATGTAGCTGCCCTAGATGTGGCTCTAGGGGTGGAAGTACCCACCGGTGTAGGAGTTGTAGCATTGGCATCCACCACATCCCCTTGTGGACAATCCATGTCACAATCAAAGAAGCTGAAAAAATAGTAATGAAAAAAAAAATTAGTTTAAAAAATAATTAGTTTAAAAATAATTATGGAAGAAGCCAGAGCAAGGTGGCTCCGTCCAAATGAAATTCATGCAATTCTTAGCAATTACAAGTATTTCACAATCAATGTCAAGCCACTGAACTTGCCCCAAAGTCATTGAACTATTGTCGACTACCCCCTCTTTAATTAATGTCTGTTTGGTAATTGCCATTGGGTCATCTCCGGTCACAGTACTACTGTATGGATGACACACACATACATATAAAACAAATAATTGTTGTACCCACCTATTCACATGTGTGCTCAATAATCATTACAACAAACAATTCACTGCAAACATAATCTATCTTCCATACAAAACAAAACAAAAGAGTTGTTGCATATATATAAACAAATTAGACAAGTGTGAAAACAAAAGATCCTCTAATCATCAAGTAGTACTACTACTACATTAATCGCGATATATATATATATATGCGCCTCATTAAATATTATATATCTATGGAATGGTATAAATGGTGATATGCACCCTTTCCTCGAGACATTCTGGCAACTTGCAGTTGTTGCATATATGCTCGTATGATCATCAGTAGTTTCAATGTTGTCCTATATATATATATATATATGCATGCTTCTTTTGATTTTGTTTGTTTGGCATCTAGCTAGCTAGCTATCATCCAACACTATCCATCTATATGTATAATCTAACATGGTGTCTTTCAAGTATCTCACCAACTCTACGTTCCCAATTATCCAGTTCTTCTTGACCCATATTTCTTGTCATCATGGTATATACAAATATATCATCATCTTTTTTAAGCATAAAATGGAGGAGGAGTTATATATCTTGGACCCAAAACAATTTTTTTTTTCTTTTTTGGTTATGAGAGAAGCCAAGCACACCCAAGACCTCACAAAATGGATAGAATTAATTATAAAATATTCAACTGTTATATATCTGTTATTTGTTTTACATGTAAAGAAAACAACGCAAATGAACCAGCTTGACTCTATGCACATCTCTTACACTTCTCTTACACATTTTATCAAAATACTATGCATGCATACAAAACAAATTATAAACACATCATACATTTCATTCAACACATTTCCTTACTACAAATTTACAAAATCAATTCATAGGAATCACAACAAAATACCAATTCACAAGAGAGTGAGAGACGTTTACATAAAATTAATTAATTAAACTACTAAATTTAATTCTAGGGCTCGGAAGTTCGAAACCTGTCACTCTCACCTTAGGCTGAAGCTCAGCTTGAAGTCGCACGGAGGAGCAACGACGAACGGTAGCAACGGAGATGCGAGACGCGAGATGCAGCACGGCAGCAGATTGCTGACGCAGGCTGCAGCAGATGAGAGAGAACAGAGAAGTGAGAAGGAAGAAAGAAGAAGGGAGTGGGGGGGGGGGGGGGACTCCTGCGTTTTGGCCCCCTCCGTTCCATAAAACGGCGCCGTCCCACATTAGTCGTTTATTTTTTTTTAAGAAAACCCCAAATGTAAAACGACGTCGTTTTACATTTGGGTGTTTTAAAAAAAATTCAGAAGTCAGAATCGGAGCGGATGTCGAGCGGAGTCGAAAATTCCAGAATTTTGCCCAGCCCTACTTCGTGCCATAGAAAGCATGAAGCAGCTGGTCTATATTTTTTTGGAAACTGGGTATTTTGTACTAAGATTAAGCTACCTGATGATTTGAACTTATGGTTTAATCAATATTATTGGGATGATTTTAATTATTTTGGCATAAATTCATTTTCACATGTACTTTCCGTTACGATTATTGCATACTGCTAGCTGCATTTCTAGGATGCATTGCATATTAACTGTTATGTACAGGGGTATGAAACCTTGTATTGCATGTCCTAATGCTCTAAGTCTCCATTACATCCCAAGTGGAGGTTGGGGGCATCACACTCACCGACTGTGTCGTGACCTGCCTGACACCGCTTCTCCTTACCGCCGGCCACAGGAGGGTTGGAGTGGCGTTTCTGGCTCCGAGGTGAAAGGGGACCTTCAAGAAATCCCGACCCATCACATATGAATGGTCGGGTAAGGACAGAAACCTCGCGAAGTTGGCTTCGATTAACACCATGTCGGTCTCGGTGTCAATAAGGTGGGCCACCACCCAAGCTTTCACAGCTACCAGCTTGGCCTCCTCTCTCTTGTTTAACGTAATGGACAGGCTCTTGTTGTTGGGCACGTATGACCAAATGACCTGGACTGAGAATTCCTGGTGAACCTCCTAGGGGTGCTACCCGCAAAATACGTTTGCTAGTAATAAAAAATTTAATATAAATATATAAATATTTATTATTTTTACTATATATAAATACAGTAATATGTATTAAGTAAAACTTTTACTTAATATTTTATGTAAGTTGTAGTGTAATAGGGTGACCCTTTTATAGATTGCCATGAAAATATAAATCTCACACTTAAACAATGTGAGACTCTTGTATTACACTACAACTTACACAAGATATGTACCAGCAAATTTAAAAACTACATAATTTTTAAATTATAGTCATAGTTACAAATTTAAATTTACAATTTGAGTCTCCAAATGTGTTTTTGATCACTTTTGGGCCAAGGAATAATTTTTTATTACAAATTATTGAAGTGGGCGTGTCGGATTCCGAGTCCACCCCGCCCCCGACATGCGGGACGGGGGGTGGGGGTGAAAACTCCACCCCTGGCCCATGCGTGGCGAGGGGCAGGGAGGTGGCTGGTAGCACCCCTAAAACTCAGGCGTGCATTGGAGTTTACACCAAGCAGGGGTACACACAAATATTTTGTGGCAAGAGTACTAATACATTTTTAAGGAGAGATTTCACTGCGAATTCATGGAAAAGTATAAATTTTTCCTTTGTACCATTCATATGCATAGAGCAATGAAAGATTTTCCAGAAGATCCTCTCCGCAAGACTTTCATTACCGTTGTGGCAGTCTTTAGGCAGGAAATGTATTTTTTAATTAATTATACGAAGTTTTTTCCGAACTTTTATTTTTTATTATCTTGTTTGGATAGTAAAAGTGTTTCATATGATCTTATCATTACAATTTTTCAAATTCTCACACAAAATATAATAAATAACTCAATTTTTTCATATTCCAAAACAATAATAATAGTAAAAAATAATATTCTAACAATATTTTATTCAACTTTCATCTAAAACTATCTCATTTTATCTCACTAACCAAACCACACCTAAATAAACAAAACTTTCAAAAACATCTCACTCAAAAACTTTTCACTTCTTCAATTAAACCAACATTAAAATTAAAAAAATACTTTCAAAAAGAGAAAAAAAAAAAAAAAAAAAAAAAAAAACCTCGAAGTCTAGCCAATAAGAGTGTTCATCCGGGTTCCGGACCGGATTTCCTGGTATACCCGGCTCGGAACCTGGGCTTCAAACCCGAGCCGGGTTTCAGCCCGGGTACACCCGAGTTATGACCCTAGTCAGAACCCGGGTTTCTACAACCCGGAAATTCGGGTTCCGATTTCAACCTGGGTTTTTTTATTTTTATTTTTTATTTAATTTCATGACAATTTAAGTTTTTTAATTATCTGAACAGATCAGTTTCATACCCAGAAACAGGGAAATAAAATAAGGTTGAAGAAATAGGGAATACCCAGAAATGGAAAAAGAAAAGCTTTACGCTTAATCCGGATCGAAAAGAATCTCTAATGATAAAAGCAAAAAAATTATTACACGATCACAGCCTCGGATGCTCCTAAAAAACTTATTACACGATCAATGCCATATAAACCCACCTTATACATGATTTTGTTCAATGAACTCAACAATATAGAAATCAATCAGCACTACTTGAGCAGAAGATGAAGCATCATCCATTAGACAACAAAAGATACTCAAATAATTTTCAACCCAAACCCAAATCAAACTCACGGAGAAACCCATAAATTCAAACCCAAACCCAGATCTGTTCGATACTTTTCTCTCTTGGAAAGCCAAACCCAGAAATCCAATAGAAAGAGAGAGAGGGAAATAGAGAGAGAGAGAGAGAGCAGACTCACAGGGTCATGATGGAGGCAGGGACTTAGGGAAAGGCTGACGGCGACGGAGATGCGGCGGCGACAATGGGGTCGCGGCGACGAAGAGGCACAGACTTAGGGTTTCTACTTTCTTGCAAGCGTAACGAGAGAGAGAGTGAGTGAGAGAGACGAATTCAGGGGGTTTCCTTAGGAGGCGTAAAAACTAAAAGGACCCGGGTACCGGGTTTGTAACCCGTATCCAGGCCGGAAAGGTCCGAATTTTTCAACCCGGGTTCCGGCCCGGATCAAATCCGAGCTGAAACCCAGAACCGGATCTCGATTTTCCGGGTTCCGGACCGGGCTGGGAAAAAACCCGGCCTAGTTGAACAGTCTTACTAGCCACCGATATGTTCAAAGTTTTTCCTTTTTTTTTCTATTCTTTTATAAATTAAAAAAAAAATCTCCACTATTTTCACAAAAACCAATACAACTTCATGTCAACTTCATTTATTCACTGTTCATCAAATCTTTTTAAGCACTTTTAACATCCAAACACCAAATAGTTGTAAATTTCGAAGTCTAGAAGTGACCAAATGACATAATTAACTTAGAAATAACAAATATATGGGTAACAAAGTCATCGACTACAACGAAATGAGAAGCTATGTTATTAAACTAAGGAAAGTTATGTCTACAATTTGAGAAAAAATAAAAGTGATCATGTATGTATACACATTTCATGACAGAATGATTCATTGGTAAATTTCATATAAATGAATATATCGCTTATCCACCTTGGAGTTTCACGAAAGAATCTTACTTTTCAAATCAATTTCAGTCATTTTTAAAAAATTATAATATGTTAAACCTACTTATCTTGACACGTTACTAGAAATTAATTCATAAAACCACTAATCTCACTCAGAACCTATTTACATACAAATAATTCAACATACAATCGTGAAATGCATAAACGCCGTGTATTCGCTTTAAAAAAAAGTATTGTCCATTATTAAAAAATTAATTTATACTTTTACTTACAATTTTCCTTACAAGTTCATTCTATTAGTTTTTTTAAATTCAAATTTTGAATTTTAGATTTCATGATTTTCAACCTATTAACAACTAACATATGGAGAATTAAATTTTTTATAAATTTTTCTTAAGTATATTTAACATTTTCCATATATAAATAAATCATTCATGTTGAAACCTAAGTGGTGACTTTACTTGAAAACTAATTAACAAAATGATTTTAATTCAAGGCTCGCATGAGTTAATTTTTAATTTTTTATTGTTGGATATATTTCAGCCAGATCTAAGCCCAAAAAGGGCCCATTAAATGCGGTCCAAGTTGCTAAAGATAATGCAAAACACGTGACCAAGCGGAGCGTGAAGGCCAAGAATTGTAAAGCCAGCACCCCATTATTCAACAACTGTCCGACACCGTTACACGAAACTGCCCAAAACCTCTCAGCTTAAAAGGAACTGCTCACGGGAAAAAATAAAAATAAAAAAAAATAATATTATACACCACACTCTCATTCTATTTTAATTATATTAAGTGGTATGTGACACATTCATCACCATTAAATAATAAAGAAGTATGTAATAAATGATCATTTAATGATGATAAATATGTCACATCATACTTAGTGTGATGAAAATAGGATGGTAATATGGTGTATAGAATTATCTAAAAAAAAAAAGAAGGCAGTGAACGGGGCCGGTACCGGTTCTAATTTTGTAAAATCGATTCAAAATCGGTTTGGTTTCGATTTTACTTTTTATAACATTGGACCAAATTGAACCGGACCGGTTTATATATATAATTTTTTTAAATTATATATAAAAATTTTTTAAAATTTTTTTTTATGTTATATATAATTTTTAATATTATATTATATATATTATATGCTAAATTATTAATTAATATAACATGAAATTTTAAAATCCTATTATTCCTATTTAATAATCTAATAACATAAAATTAATATAACATTTAACATAACATATAAATTTAATTTTAGAACATAAAATATTAAAATTAATATAACATAAATTTTGATCTTAAACATGAACATTAATATAAACCTACTTTTGATATAAATATATATATAGAAAATTCTATACACCACTCCATCATCTTACTTTCATCCTATTATATAAGATGTAATACATTTATGACCATTGGATTATCCTTTATTGGATGAATCTTTATCATCCAATGGTGATAAATATGTCACATCTTACATAATGAGATGAAAGTGAGATAGTGGTGTGGTGTATAGTATTACTCATATATATATATATATCAAGGATAAATACATTTTATGGAATAATGAATTATAATATATACTCTTTTTGATAAATAGATTTCTACACATATCATATGTATTAAATATATATTTTTAGTTTTGTGAATAATTAGGCACAACTCTTGTTATATTTCTCTGTTCTAGAAAATTTTGTGAGGTTTTCATTATTAAAACCACATCGGAAAAACCTGTAAAATCAGACTAAACTGGACCCAAACCGGTAAAACCAAAAGTTTCAATTTTGGTAATCAATCGGTTCGATATCGATTCTTAAATTCTCAAAATCAGTATATATTGATTCAGTTCTAAAATATGTTCAAAACCAAACAGTTACACCCCTACTTGTCGATTAGGACAAAGACAGGTACAAAAAAGGGAACTAGACTTTTCACTATTCTTCTACTTGTACTCTTATTTGTCCGTGACAAACCAGAGTCCCCATGACAAATAGTGCCATCACACATTATTGACTATCAATATTAATAGTGGATGTTATTTGACAATCAGTATAGTTGGATGATGAAATTTGTCAAATTTAATAGTTCGAGATAATAGGAATAAAAGTTTAAAACACCTAATAAGTTTGTGGGTGAAAAAAAATGTATATTTAATCCAAATATAAAAGTTGTGAAGAAAATAAAAAGTTTTGTAATAAATGGCCTTATCCATATTTTAGATTAGAAAAATACTTTAGTTACAAAAGAATTACATATAAGTAAATTCATAAACTGATGTAACTTGATATAGTACGTAAAATTATAAAATTATTTTTATTATAAAATAGATTTAACGAATTTTATGAAATCACATCAATTTACGTATTTATTTTGTATAAATTTTTTTTATGTCCGTGACAGTTCTCGATTAGATTAACAATAATTTCCAACGAACGAAATTTGAACGCTCGAGAACTCCGTACTGGACGTCTGCGAATCTATGTTGCTGCCTTGCTGGAACCTCGAGTTCTGCCTTTTGGAAAGTTTGCGCCTCTTTTAGATTGATACCTTAATCAAAGGCTGCAATTTTGCAGAACGTCCAAGACTTTCCCGAGATTATTCATAACACAAATGAAAAAAGTTAAGTAATGTACAGAACATGCAGTCTCCGAGTGTTTATGATAAAAAAAAAAGAATACAGAAACTTAAATTTTACAACACGAGTCACATTGTCCAATGGAAATATTCATTACAGCATACATTCGCTCACCTCCCCAAACCCCAAATTTGCCCCTACTTGCCCCATCCCCCATCAATGGACGACAAAAGTTTGGCCACAAATCCCATAATTGCAGTTCAATCATGTCTACGTAAGTTTACAATCTCTTCAAGCTTTTCTTTCTTGCATCTAGTTTTTTCTTGTCTAAGTGAACTTTTGCCAATCCACATTCCTTCTTTTGTGCGGTGGCAGCTGCCACAGCAGACCCACTAACTACTGTATCCGTTGTTGGTGCCAAGGAGGCAGGCTGCTCCAGCCCATTTCCCTTGGTGGGTGTTGTAGAAGGTGCCAATGGGGATGGCAATGTCAATGCAACATCTGGTGTTATGCTCTTCTGATCAGCAGTAACTGAGGTGTTAGTCTGGTCAACATTCAGAGCTGTGGTAGACTCGGAAATGGCTCCCGATTTGAACTTGGGTTTTGGCTTGGCATGGATCCCGGTGTAAAGTCTGCAACAAAAACACCCTCAGGTCTCCATAACAAAAAAAAGTCGGTCTCAAGAATTTTTTTTTATATAAATACTTAATGGGATGTGGTCTCAAGGTTCTATATATAAAAGTATATTACATGAGTAATGTTACTCATCGTCTCAATTCTCATCATCCCATGATGTGGCATTAGATAATTGTTAGAGACTATTTATTATATTTCATTTATGAACTTATTATCTAATGGCACATCATGGGATGATGAGAGGATGATGGGAAAAGTGACGATGAATAGATTTTTTCATATTATATATGGAACTAATTTAAGTCCAGAAACCTTTTCATGTGGAGTAGGTGCTTTGTCAACACACCATTCTCAGAGCTGAAATATGGCAATTATTTCAGTTGATGTGAGATCTATAAACCATAATGTAACCAAATGTAAAAATTCTGTAAGATGCAATTCTTCCTCTAAAGTAAAATCCTAAAACACACCTCACAGACCAGAGGACCATGACAGTGAGTTGTGTATAACATGTTTAAGATGTTGAAAATTTCCATTTTCAAATTAGGGGCATTACTTGAGATACATCAAATCCAAGATCGCATGAATAACCATAATTGGCCCAAGGATGGAGTCATTAGAAAAAAGAACAGCCATGATAAGCCTGGAAAAGTGCTATGAACTTTTCATAAAGGGGCTAAAAAAGGAAGAACCAAGAACCAACCAGAAAACCATGAGTTTGCCCCCACCAGCTCTAAGAAACTTGATACTCAGGTGTCAACTTAAAAGGTACTAATCAAAGATCCCACAAATGGCACACCATAACCAAATTCACCCAGGGAAAATTAACAGTCTCAATAAACTGCATAAAATTCTGATACAGAAAGGTCCACTATTCCCATAACAACATGAAGGGCATGACTGACCTGGCATGTCTAGCATACTCCTGATAATTCTCAAGTAGCATCTTGCCTGCTTGTTCATTTAAGGCTGATTCTGGAAATGGTTCGATCAATAAACACCTAACTACCTGAAATACCCAAATACTTCAAATTGAATGCAACTGGTTGTTGAATTTTTTAAAAAAGTTCTCAAACAGATTGGAAACAGTAGGGAACTAATTAAGTTCTACACTGAATAGAAAATAAACCTTACAATGAGAACATGTCGTAACCCAAGACTTGGATTCCAATCCTTTTTAAGTGTATTGACACAAATCTCACCATTGGGTGCAATGTTTGGATGGAAAATCTTGGTCAGGAAGTAACCTACAAAATTAGTAACCATAACACTAAAAATGTCAAGTTGCACTAGTTGCAAATAAAATATTAATACTAGAAGCATAAATAGGAATTATAAAAAGTGGAGGTAACTGGAAGGGTTAAGGTATGCCAATTAAAACAAAAGTGGAGAAAACCCAAAGTGGAGGTAACACAAAGCTCTTGTTTCTATGTTGAAACCATAATAACAAGTGTCAACTAACCTTTTGGAGGAGAGTGTGGAAAGTCATGAGATAATAATAACTTCATGCGAAAAACACCGTTTTCATATGGAGTACCAGCTGCAAGGTCAAGAATGCCCATTCATTTATAAGCCTCAAACAATGCCTCAAAAAAGTAAACTTCTGAAGATACTACATACCTGGGCCCTCAATATCAGCATATATGGTTGAAAAATCATCATCGTTAATACCTACTTTAATGCCCTCAGGGGGAGATTCATCAAGATTCTTCAATTCCTTTGCAAGTTGCTTTATAACATTTGGGGGAAGATTTTCATTAGCCGCCTGAAAAATAAAACATATCAAAAACTTATATGAGGACATCAACACTTCAAAATAGCAAACGATGACATGCTTCACCACAGCCATAAAGCTTTTTACAGAAAAATGAAAAAACAAACTTCATATCATCTTTTACCTAAGTAGAGAATCTTTGCTTGACAAATAAGGAAGAGCTAGGCTCCATGGACCATGTTATTGGTTGTTACAACAATCAGGAATCATTGTTTTTGTGAGAATTCTCAAGACAACTCTAAACCCCTTGTTCAAAACCAACCAAACAGTACGGTGTACCATACTATCATGTGTCATTCTAGTTCCAACATTAAAATGCATATACCACTTTATAGCTCATCTATGCATTCCTCAAGTAAATAAGACAAAAATTGCATACTTTACTAACTTTTAAAAATCTCATTAGAAAGGCCCAAGACTAAAACCATACTAAAGAAAGAAAGAAGTACCATTGTCACAAAGAGACATAATAGATCGACTTTCATGCTAGTTCTTGCTCCAGCATGAAAGTTCCATTTAAAGAACGGACGACGTACCATGATACTTTCTGTTGGCCAACTTTCTGCTGCTTAGAGAATGAAAAATATAGACCACATCAAAATGTTCCTGCAAGATAAGCTTGTGTGAACAAAAAAGAGATGTTGCCTATACAAAGAGGATGAGTAGCAGTTTATATTCCTTAATACATCTCCACAGACAGACAAAAAAAAAATAGCACATGGGATGAACAAACAATGGTCCAGTTTGAGGGTTTTCATACATGTTGAACACAACCAAAATTTTACTTGGTGGTCATGTAAGTTACAAATAATGTGAGTGACACCAACCAAATGTCTTTCATGGAATCTAGTTATTTCCTATATCAGAAAACTCTATTGTGTAAAAATGACATAGTTATTTAAAAATTGAATCGTTGGAACACTCAGGAGTGGTATGATTACCTAATTAGCTGATTCCCACATTGAATAATAATTACAGGATCTAAAGGTTAATACTATTTTTATGCACAAATTCAAAGGTATAGGATCTTTCAACTCTCAAATATGAATCTTATGGACTCGAATCTCAACTCTCAAAAAATTCACAGATACAAACAAGTCGGGTCAAATGAGTCTAAATTTCAATAGGGCAAGTTGGAGACATAACAATAGTGATTGGTGTCAGCGCTCCCAAAGCAGAGCATTGAACTGCTAGTGATGACACATCACAAAGATTATTAAGAAATACCTCCAATCTCCATTCAAAAGGAAGGGTAGCTGGGTATAACTTCATTTGGTATTATGCGACTCGCACATGAAAGGGGGAGATTTGTTTAAATATTTATGCCTAAGTTGTGCAATTGAAGTTACCAAGCCTCATATAACATAGTAGCAGCAACAGCGAGTGGTTGATATGACAATATTAAGCCCACATTCAGATTAATGTGATGTTCTTGAAGCCCTTGCAATGACTCCAAAGTTTTTATCTATCACAAACACAAATGCCAAAAGATGTTTACCAATTCATATTTTCTAGAAATCCATGAGACTGTTTCAAATGATTATGATACATGACATATGACCCTCTCTGAAAAACTTGATATTGGAAATGTATGAATCTGCAAAAAGAAAGAAAAAGAAAAAAAAAATACTACACATCAAAAGTTTCACCCGCCAAGAAGAAAGAAAAAGGCAATTAAAATCTTAAATGTCAAAAACTGTTTTTGTCTCCTCCAAAGCCTGAAGACAAAAAGAAAAGACCCATCTTTCAGTATATATGCGTCTTCAAGTTGCTTTTCTACTACATGTTACAATATGAGTATCATAAGGAAACTCCTTCACCATGATGGAAAGATGACCATCACAATGCCTCATCCTGAAAGTCAAAATTGTAAGCTGAGACTTGAAATTCAAACTACTGCTGAAGGAAAACGCCTCACTCAATGTTAGGATTTCTTCCTTGAATTGAGAAAATAAAGTTTGCCAATAATAATAATAATAATAAAACATCTCAACGATCAGAAAACTCCTTGTTCAATGTATATTGGATTCTGGGTACAAGCTCCGCCTGCATTATCAAAAACTAAGAAGTGACCTACAAGTAAAACTTAAACAAGTGAAAAAAAAGTTTTGCTCATCAGTCATCCTCCATGTCACAAGGGGCTCCTCCAATTTTGTGCTTTTCAAAGCATTTAGTATTTAGTTTGTATCCTTTTTCCCGTCTCTTTCACCTACATGTCTGTGTGATCCATTACCTTTATCTTATTCAATTATAAGCAATGAAATGTTGATTGTTGACAGATAATTTCTGACTAACCTCATCAATTGAAGCACAGACAAAAAGATGGTGCATATGAAGATCACTTTATATGCCGAAATAACCCAGACTCCAAGCAAAAGGTTAAAAAAAAAAAAAAAAGCACAAGAAACTCTCAAAAAGGGCAAAAAAAAAAACATTGAGAAAAAAAAGAGAGCGAGTACTCAATACAAAAGCCTGCTAAAACAGAGAGTCTTGTCATGATCCCAACTACAGCTAATTTTCTTTTCTTTTTTTTTCTGGGCAAGGTTATAAAGAAAAGATAAACGTGTACACAAATCACGGGGGTTTAAAGACATAATTGGGAGCAATTACATACAGTGCATTCTTCTAACACAAGAATCAAAGCCCTAAAACACAAGTCTCATAATAAATCAATCCTCAATGCATAGACAAAACATAAACAGATTAACAAGAACCAAATTAAAACTTTTACAGCCAGTCTGACTAGAAGTGAATATGACCACTAATCTTCTCCCATGCGCGCGCGCGCGCGAGAGAGAGAGAGAGAGAGAGAGAGAGAGAGAGAGAGAGGAGAGAGAGATTTTGTATTTCAAACTAGAACCCATTACATAAATAACCTACTCCCCTATATAAATTATAAACCAAGAAAAGAACCTTGAAAGGAAAGATCCCCGTATTTCAGATCAAAACCCTTATGCTCTGGAAAAAGACGCATTTCCACAAGAAAGAAACAAACACGCATACATATATTGAACAAGAAAAGCATATCATCGCACAAAGTGAAGAACCAATCAACTCAGAAACTAGAACAACAACTCACACCATCGAATAGATAATGGAAAACAATCACATTCACAGTGCAAAACACAAGCTTTCCAAAGAAAGAAAAAAAGATAATCAAAGAAAGTACAAAGAACAGTAACAAAGAAAAACAGATGAGAGAATCAAGACATTATTATTAGCACAGCCCCAGGTGAGGGGATTCACCTAAATCTGAATTCTTCTCTCACACAACCAGACCACAGCGCGCAGAGAGAGAGAGAGTGTGTGTGTCTGAAGACAGAGAGTGAGAAAGCGATCTGTCCTCAAAATGATTGCTTGGGTTGATTTTGAGATGACAAAATTGTAAATTCGCACTATATATTTACTAAAACAGTATATAAAATGATATTGAAATGACTTTCTGATAACAAGATCTGCAATATCTTTATAGACGTTGGATTCGGTATGTTTTTATTATGTGACAGATCCACGCTCCTAAAGTTTTATATTAATGACCCATTATTAATATATGAAGTATATTTATAAATTATAAAAAAAAAAATTATTAAAAAAGTTACTATTAAAATATATAATATTATATTAATATTTTGATTTTGAGATAGATAGTTCAACGTAGATTAATATCTTCAGTAACTTTGATTTTAGTCAAAAACTTCAACTTTTAACTAAATTTTAAACTAAGCAATACCAATATTATTACGGTGGTACCTATTTTTTTTTACTCCGTTTATCGAAACAAATAGAAAATATTTTATACTCCTAATTTTACTTATATTAATAAAAAAATAATTTTAAAATTTTTATAATTTTCAATAACTTAACATAATTGTATACTCTGTTCAAATTGTATACAATGTGTTGCAGTATTCTATTTACAATAGAATTGTTTTTTCAATTTTTTCAAAAACACAAAAACCTTAATAGTCTCCATTCACCTTTTTTTTTTTAAAAAAAAATGTATTATTTTAATAAAAAATATATTAATTCAAAAAATCATTCCAATATTTGTAGTCACCACAAGGCCAACTGTTGTGGCCACCTTCACCATCTTGTTGGTGGGGCTGTATTGGCCACTACAAATGGCCATATGGGTGGCCACTTGATTTGGTTCATTTATCATTGGCGAGTAATGGTACTCATCATTCGTTTTTTCATTATTTTCACATTATTTTTTGATATGATATTAAATGATTAGAAACTATTTATTATATTTCATTTATGAGCTTAACATTTAATGTCACATAAAAAAATATTGAAATGATGATGATAAATAAATTTTTTTCATTGTAGACATTTGGTTGGCCACCCCAATTTTCCTTTTATTTTTATTAATAATTTCAATAATAAATATTAAAAGAAATTACAAAATTCATTATGCAAACATATTTTTAAAGTGTTGGCCCACATTTATAGAAAAACTCAAATAAGTTTTTCATTTCATCCCAATTCTTTTACTCTATATTCATAAAAGATTTTCCAACTTTTAGCATCCAAATATATGCTAAAATCCTTAAAAAGGATGAGCATTTTATTTTGTTGTATTTTTCAATTTCTGTTTAATTTTTTATTATTCACGTTAATACTTTCATTCTTAGAATGATGAATCTGTCCTTAATTTTCAAGCTATATCATGGAAGAGTACTTTTGGAGGAGGCTTTGTTTTGACAATTTGTAACCTTTTTATTTTTTATTTTTTAAAAATTGAGATGTAACTTTTATTGAAATTTGTGAAAGTTTTGAGAATTGCTTGAGTAAAGATTTGTTGTTATCACATTACTTGTATTATGATTTGCAAAAAGTGAGTAAGTAATTTGAAAAATTGTTTAAATTATCAAAACTATTTTGATTTTTATGTTTTTAATATTTATTGAAATCAAAGAAAAATGATTAGATGAAAAATCTTTTAATAGGACAATGAAAGTTTCACTAAACTTTTTCCCTCCTATTTCATGACAATATCAATGACCTAGAGGATTTCTCTAGCAAAATTAATGAATTTTAAGAAATTGCTAACAGTCTACACTCATACTTGATGAGGAAGAAAAAGTAATACCAATGTTTTAAATCTCGTGATCATTTCAGCTGAAGTAATCAAACGAAATATTTCGATACCGAAACATTTTGGTGTGACATTTCGAGATCAATTATATATATATATATATTCATTTATATGTATATGTAAAAGAAATACATGTATATGTAAATCTGTATTTGTATTTGTGTGTATGTGTGTGTATATATGAAAGAATTAAAGACTTTCTAAAATGGATATATATTGAAAATATTAAAAAATTAGTGTCAAGAATAACAAAGAAAACAAATAAAGAGCAATTTTTTTAAAAAATAATCAGATTTAAGAGAGAGAGAGAGAGAGAGAGAATGAGGGGATATAATTAAAGTTACAAAAAAAAAATTTAAATTATATAAACCCCTTTTAGATTTTAAAATTACATGAATGCCATCTAGATTTGAAATTTACAAAAATACTATCCAAACACAATAGGATTACAAAATTATAATTAAAACAGTCTGAAACGAAATATAGTCTAGAATTAGCCGAAATTTAAAATAAAACAAAATAAGGATGTATAGCTCTAGACGTAACAAAACGAAATTCAAAACTATGAGTAATACCATTTATTGAGACAAAGTCCAACTCAAATACAAAGACCAAGTCTTGAGCAGCAAAATCACAAACAGATAGCCTTCAGGACTCTTCTGTAGATAACTCCAACAGCATGTCTTCCACAAATGCCACTGCCAAGAGATCAACTCAAAATAATTCATCACAAATTTAAAATTCAAACTCAAACATAACAAATGAGGATAAGATTAGATAACATAATTGTTATAAGCTTGTAACCAATTTCATTTATAAATAATATTGTCGAACTCCCAAATGGATTCATAGGAAGCCAACTTCATAAACTTAATATGGTATCAAGAGCCATCTGATCCATACTACTCCTCCATGTCTCGACCATCAGGTGCTCCCTTTCATCCTATCCATCAGATCACCCTAAAACTTACTCGTGACAATTGCCTATCATGGAAAGCCCAGCTTCTTCCTTACATTTATGGCTAAAAACTTTATGGATTTGTTGACGACAGTCGCTCCTCGTAAATTCCTACCTCCCCCAACTATGATTATGAGTTTTGGTTTGAATAAGACCAATTGATCCTCAACAACCTTATTTTTTTTTCCTTTCCGAATTTGTACTCACACAAGTCGTTGGACTTGAAACATCACATGATGTATGGCTTACCCTTGAGAAAATGCATTCCACTACATCTCATGCTCGACAAATGAACACTATATCCTTAGCACCTTAAAGAAAGGGGCTCTCTCAATTCAAGACTATTTTCAAAAAGCAAAAGGCCTTGCTGATATTTTATCTGCTATTGCACAACCACTTGGAGACTCAGAGCTTATATCCTACGTGTTAGCTGGGTTACCTACAAAATATGACCCATTAGTCACCTCAGTTAACACCCGATTGAAGCCTATGCCGTTTGATGAACTCTTTGCTTTCTTTCGACACATGGACTTCGTTTGGAGCAGGTTGCCACTTCTACTGATGTCAATATTTCTTCTACAAATCTGGCTGCTCGAAATTCACCATATAATAGCCGTGGTCACCACTCATCCAATCAGCCCTTTCATGGTTCTGGAAAACGAGGTCGAGGTCGAGGTTGCTCCAACTCCGCTTCTTCTTCTACATATTCCTCTTGCTCTCCTCACTCCTTCTGTCAAATTTGCCTCATAGTGGGTCACACAACACCCAAGTGTTGGTATCGGTTTGATCAGGACTATCAAACTCACTCCACTCCTCAAGCATATGTTACCACCACACAGACTTCTCCAGATCAGTCATGGTCCCCGGATACTGGGGCCACACACCATATCACTTTAGACATGGGCAATCTAAACCTCCACACGAAAGACTACACTGGCCAAGATTAGGTTATAGTCGGTAATGGTAAAGGTCTGTAAACTCACCATGTTGGCTCTTCTCTTATTTTCTCCTCACCAAAATCATTCTTTTTAAATGATGCCCTTCATGTTCCTCAAGTAAAAAAGAATCTACTCTCTGTTCATCAATTTACAAAGGATAATCATGTTTATTTTGAGTTTCACCTTCTTCCTTTTTTTTTTTTTTTTTTTTTTTTTTTGTGTTAAGGATCAATTCTCAGAAGTCACCCTACTCAAAGCAAGAGTAATAATGGCCTCTATCTTCTAACACACGTCCAATATCTCTTGTCCTCCTGTAGCATTTTTCAGCACTCCAGTCTCTCTTGATCAGTAGCACAATCGCCTTGGCCACCCCTTTCTACGTATTGTTTGTCAAGTTTTGTCTCAACATCATTTAGATGTTTCAAATAATGTCTAATAATATTTGTCATTCTTTTCAACTCGACAAGAATAAAAAAACTCCCATTTTATTTGTCTGACTCCACTTCTGAGGGTCCTCTAGATTTACTATTTACAAATATATAGGGTCTAGCACCCCACCTCTCTTGTAATGGTAATCTTTATCATCTTTACTTTGTAGACGATTATTCCTGTTGTCACTTCTATTTTTCTTAAGTTCAAAACTCATGTTGAACGATTTCTTGGTCATCCCATTAAAGCTCTCCAATCAAATTGGGGTGGTGAGTTTCGAAACCTAAATTGTATACTAACATCTCTTGGTATTGCTCATCGTATTCATTGTTCATCGTACATGAACAAAATGACTCTATGGAATGCAAACACATCACTTGGTCAAAATGGGCCTTACTTTACTTGGTATTGCCTCTATTCAGAAACAATAGTGGGATGAGGCCTTCTCCATTGCTGCATAGCTTATTAATAGGTTACTTCTCATGTCACTAACCATAAGTCCCCTCTTGAACTCTAGTCCAGAGAAATTCCAGATTATCCATTTTTAAAAACATTCAATTGTGCTTGTTGGCCTCATCTTCGGCCCTACAATAAACACAAAATGGATTATCATTCCTTTCTATGTGTTTTTATCGGATATAGCACTAACCACAAAGGGTATAAATGCTTCGATCCCTCCACTAGTCGTATTTATGTCACTAGGAACGTTACCTTTGATGAATCCTTCTTTCCTTTTGCTGACTTTCAATTACTTGTCCCTTTATCTAACATCAGTGTAGGTACATCTCTCACTTCTACAATTCGCTTGTCCTCACTGGCTTAACCTTCGCAAATCACTCCAGCAACATGTGTACCGACAACTGCACCTTCTCCACCACTGAACATATCTCCTGCTCCTACTCCAGTGAATTCTAATGTGTGCAGGCATCCTATGCAAACTCGAGCTTGTAACAATATTTTCAAGCCCAAGCACTTCTCTAATGGTACTGTGGCCCGCCAGCCTATTGCCCTTCTCATGGAATGCTCTCCTCAACTCTAGCTCTCAGTGAGCCTAGTTCATCCACTACTGCAGTTAAACGTCTTGAATGGCACAAAACCATGAATGAAGAATTCAAAACTCTCATGCAAAATGGAATATGGACCCTCGTTCCCCCAAGACCCAAATTGAATTTAATGGGCTGCAAATGGGTATTTAAGATTAAACGACGGGTAAATGGTTATCTCGAGGGGTACAAGGCTCGTCTAGTAACCAAGGGGTATCACCAACAAGCGGACCTTGACTATGGCAAAACATACAGCCCAGTTTTCAAGCCCGTCACCATTCAGATTCTTCTATCCATGGTCATATCTTCATATTGGGCCATTCGACAATTAGATGTCAAGAATACATTTTTACATGGACTTATTGAAGAGGATGTGTTCATGACTCAACCTCTGGGTTTTAAATATCCATCTTTTCTGGATCATGATTATCATTTGAAGAAGTCTATCTATGGCTTAAAACAGGTGCCTCAGGCCTAGTATTCAAGACTTAGTTCCAAGCTTATTGAGATGGGCTTGGTGGGCTCTAAATCCGACTCATCTTTATTTATTTCCAGTCGTGGGTTGAGCCCATTCTATATCCTCATATACGTAGATGACATTGTGATAACTAGCCCAGATCGAGCACTTATAAGACATCTTATTACAAGTCTCTAGTTTACTTTTGTCATCAAGGATCTTGGGCCTTTACATTATTTTATTGGAGTTGAAGCACATTTTACATCTGCAGGTTGCTTCCTCTCTCAGCAAAGATACATCCAGGATCTCCTACACAAAGCTAACATGCATAATGCCAAGTCGATTTCTTCTCCAATGGTATCCATTATAGCACTCCAACACCATGGTGATCCTTTTTTGGATCCAACTCTCTACTGACGCATTGTTGGCTCCTTACAATATTTGGGGTTTACAATACTGAACATTGCTTTTGCCGTGAGTAGAGTCTATCAATTTATGCATCACCCAACAACTGAGCATTGGAGTGTCGTAAAATGAATTCTATGCTACCTTTGGCTTACCTGTAACCATGGCTTCTTCTATTGCGATCTACTGCTCACTCACTCCAAGCCTTCTCTAACTCCAACTGGGAAGGATGCCCTGACGATCGAAGGCTCAACCACTGGCTATTGTATCTACTTTGGTCCGAATCTCATTTCATGGAGTTCTTGCAAACAAAAGACAGACTCCAATTCTAGCACGGAAGCCAAGTATCGAGCCATTGCCAATACTACAGCTAAGCTTCTTTGGGTTCAATTTCTCCTTTCTGAGATCCATCTCAAGTTACCTTAGTCACCGACACTTTGGTGCAACAACATTGGGGCAACGTATCACACTGCCAATCCTTTATTTCACTCACGTATAAAGCATATTTCCATTGATTATCATTTTGTCCATGATCAAGTTTCCTCTCGTTCTTTATTTGTGATTTTTCTATCTTCAAAAGACCAACTGGCTGATGCAGTTACCCTTTACTACCAGCTCAATTCACTACGATTCGACACAACCTCAACGTTTGAGAGCTCCCGTTGAACTTGCGGGGGCTGATAAGTGTATTTTTATGTGATTTTTATTACTCTTTTATTTATAAAAAGTGTCAGTTTTCCTTCTATTCTATTGATTTTATTTTATTTCTACATGTTTTTCTTTATTCTCTCTTGGATTTGAAGGAATGAGAAGATTTAGTGCGAAATGAGAGCATTTTGGTACAAAAGAAGAGACTACGGATCCAGACTGACGAGAGGCGACAAGATCTGAAAAGAGCCGAGGAGACCTAATGACGACTAGATTTGGCAACAAGAGTTAGGCAATAAGCGAGATGTTTTACCTCTTGGGTGAGAAGACTTGGCGACAAGGTTATGGGCGGTTAAATTGGCTGACTAGTCTAACGACCAACTTAAAGACCAACCTAAACGACATTTTGGACAACAACTAGCAAAAGAAAACAACTTTACCGCTCGGTAGGTTGGCGAGAGAGTTCTATCATCCCGATCGAGAGTCTTTCCTCTCGGTAGGCGAGGAGACCAATTATATTCAGCTCACGCGGCATATACTCAGTGGGACCCTTTCAAGTTCCGCAATCAATCTGCTAACTACCAAATCCTCCTGAACTCTGTAAATCAAGCCGCTTATTACTGAATCTTCCATTTTAGATAATTCTGTTATTGTTGGGATAATTTCTTTTATGTTAACTTTTATCTTTAAAAACTATTTTCCAGATCTTTAGGCTAGATTGTATCCATATTTATCTTATTTCCGAATTTAAATTTTGACATCTATTTAATTCTGTCTTGTGGGATGAATAGAAGAGAGGAGAGTCTGAGTTTTAGAGTAAAAATATTCCAGAATTTATTCTTGAAGTTTCTTTGAAGGAGACGGATTTGGTGGGCAGAGGTGAGAGTCGCATGCTTCATCAACTGACTCCAACGAAGAATACTAGTTTTATTCTTTTTGTTTTCAATTTCATTGTGAACTAATTTTATTTTCTAGAGTATTGATGTAGTCTAGCATTGAATACACAATTTATATTCTAAATTATTTTATTTTCAAAATTTATATGATTAAGTGTTTATTCCTCATTCTTAATGCTTGCAATTTTTTAGCTAATTATTGTTCAATCTATTGAATCGCAATGAGATCGAGAGGTGATTTGTGATTAAAACTCTAGGATTAAACATCATTAGTTTAGCGAAAGTATAGATACTTTACCGCGACTAGTGTGATTTTTTTAAGAAAAATTCAAAGAACTTAATAAGTCTCTAATTAGTTAAATTCATATAGAGATATAGAGTTTTTAGTTGGAGATATTTTTAAAAAAAATAATCAGATTTAAGAGAGAGAGAGAGAGAGAGAGAGAGAGAGAGAGAGAATGAGGGGATATAATTAAAGTTACAAAAAAAAAATTTAAATTATATAAACCCCTTTTAGATTTTAAAATTACATGAATGCCATCTAGATTTGAAATTTACAAAAATACTATCCAAACACAATAGGATTACAAAATTACAATTAAAATAGTCTGAAACAAAATATAGTCTAGAATTAGCCGAAATTTAAAATAAAACAAAATAAGGATGTATAGCTCTAGACTAGGGGTGATACCCGCCCCCTACGGGGCGGGGCCACCCCTCCCCCGCCCCCCGCCCCCGCATATGCGGGGGTGGGGAATTTCTCCCCGGACCCCGCCCCCGCATGGCGGGGGCGGGGTCCCCCGTCCGTTGGGCCGGGGTGCGGGGGTGGACCCCCACCCGTCCGCACCCCCCGCCCCCATACTGGGCCTTCGTCCCAGTACATTTTTCTGGGCCCTAATTGGCCCAGAATCGGTTTTTGGGCCACTTTGGGCCCAGAATTCGTTTTTGGGCCATTTGAGCCCATTATTTAGATTAAAAAGTATATGGATTTAAAAAAAGGAAAAAAAAATATATATAAGGGATATATAGAATCATACATTGAACTATTACGTTATTAACTAATTAAGTAGTAATCATCACTAAGGCAGTAAGGCACTATGCTAAAATATTTTGTTCACAATTATACAAATTAAGAGAACTAATAAACTATTACACTATTACAAACTCCTCTAAAAGAAATAAATATTACAAATTATACAATTAACTATTGTAGCAACATTACAATTAATTATAAATGAATAAAATCATAATTTTTCAATTTGATCAATTTGATTTTGGGGTGGAGCCGTAGCGGTGAGTTCACTGAGTGGTGACTTATGTCGATTGCTGTGAGACTGAAAATCAAGATCATAAAAGTCAATAAGTTATAAAACCTGAAATATTAATAAGTTAAAAATAAAACAAATTAGAATTAAAAAGTTATAAAGATGAAACAAAATTTTAAATGCAAAAAACAATTATGGAAGAAATTGTGCAAACCATGACAATGGTGGGTCCAATACAAAGTCATACTGCATCGGAGGTAGCCGTATACGTCGTCTCATGTATCACTATAAGTATTAAATTTGAAATCAAATTAATGAATACCAATTAAATGAAAATAAATAAATTAAAATAAGAAATTATAAAATGAAATTAAAATAAATACCAGATCCAAACTGATCATCACTATCCTGCTCGACGTCGGCCTTCTCATACTCAAGAACATCCGGAACATGAATTGGAGTTCCCTTGATCCAATTCTGCGTGCAAATCAAAGCCTCCACAGTGGCAGGAGCTAATGAACTCCGAAATGAATCTAATACACGTCCTCCCGTGCTAAAGGCCGACTCTGAGGCTACTGTGCTAACAGGGATGGCCAAAAGTGTGCGGGCTATCTCTCCAAGGATGGGATACTTCACGGCATTCACCTTCCACCAACTTAATATATCAAAATCTCGTGAAAATGGTAGAATCTCTGCTGCTAAGTATCTGTCTATCTCTGGCTGAGCCTCTATAGAACTCCGAAGGAAGGGGGTCTGCTCATACCTCTCACCCCACTCCAATCTACGTCTTTTCCCAACCTCGACTTCAGGAAACTGTGAGCTTGAGGCTGAGGGGGTAGGTGTAGGTGCCGCAATATTACCACCCCGCAGGGTGGAAAACTCATCAAATAATCTAGTAAGAGTTTCCCGAACCCTTGCTGCAATAAGCTCTGCCCATACTTGCCCGTACGCAAGGCCCAATCCAAATATCATGCCATCCAACTTATACCTCGGGTCAAAGACGATAGCTACATATAACAAAATATTAGCCTTCGTTAAATCTCCCCAATACTTGTCGTACTTTGTCCTCATAATCAATGACATCTCCCGCATCCTAATGTGACCACCCGCGACCATGTCATCTAATTCTTCTTTTACCCTACATATTTGCTAACATACAATATTGGATGTAGGGTACAAAGTTCCAGATAGCCTCATGGTGACATCATAAAAAAGCCTCAAAAACTCTACAAAATTAGTTACAATTTCCCAATCATCCTCTACGGGTTGCCCCAATCCCCCATGATCATCAAAATATTTAACATATTGGATGTCTTCGTCACCCAATAATGTAAATGCCAGCTTATATTCTTAGGCCGCCTCCAACATCAGAAATGTTGAGTTCCATCGTGTAGGCATATCAGTACAAAGGCCCCTCTTAGATGTTAGGCCCGCAGATCTCGCAGCAACCTTGAATTTGTCCAACCTCGAAGGAGAAGATCTCACCCATCTCACAACAGTCCTAACCCGAGCAATCGAGTCATGAAGATCTCTCAAACCATCAGTGACAATCAGATTCAGAATATGTGCCGCACATCTCACATGCAGACACTCACCACCCATGAGTGTCTTATTTGCCTCTCTAAGATAGGTCTTTAGATGTCCCAATGCAACATCGTTAGACGAGGCATTATCGACTGTGACTGTAACCACTCGGGTCAACCCCCACTCCTTTATTGCGGCCTCCAAGGCCTTTCCAATTGTCTCACCCTTATGATCGGTGATTTTACAAAATTTTATAATTTTCTTTTGCAATGTCCAATGACAATCAATAAAATGCACAGTCAAAGACATATAATTAAAATTTTGGATCGATGTCCAAGTGTCAGTGGTGAGACAAACAAATTGATCCGCCAATTGACCCCTCAACTTCTCCTTTTCAATGTAATAATGTTTTTTTACATCCTTTGCCACCGTGTGGCGAGAAGGAATGTTAAACCTTGGTTCCAAGTAGCGAGAATACGCTTGGAACCCTTTCCCATCAACAATTTGAAAAGGTAGCTCGTCCATTATGACCATATGAGCTAGGTGTCTTCTACATTCATCGGGATCATACTTAGTATACCCCTTCAAAGTTGCACCCCCACTAGTCTCATCCGCCATTTTTTTAAGTCCAATTTCTAGCCTAGATTGGCTTTTGTCTTGTAATGATCTTAATATTGGACTTTTTTTGCATTGCAATTCTAAGTGCACCTTTAATTGTGAGGTGCCATGTTTCCTATAGTGACATCCATAAATTTTTCCACAATAGTTACACTTGGCTTGGGGGTTACTTGAGTCACCACCCTCTAGTTTGGTGAAATGACTCCAAACTATTGAAGCAGGTTTCTTGTTGGGCTTGGGGGCGGGGCAAGGTGCCGTAGGGCTAGGGGTAGGGGTTTGACTAGGAGGGGTAGGTGTAGGTGTAGGGGTAGGGGTAGGGGTGCCCTCGGCCTGGAAAGGAGAGCTCGCACTAGAATCTGCTGGCATATCCATGAACTCAAGCAAACAACAAATCTGAAATTATAGAAAACATAGCAAATATATAATGAACATAAAAAAAAATTAGAATAAAAAATTAGACCATATAATTCATCAAACAATTGTAAAAAATTTAAAGTCATAAATTTTAGGCATTAAAAAGACACATTAATTATTCAAGTTATAAAAAGACTTATAGTGGTTTTAGTTATTTTTATTGTACTATTTTAATTATTTATCCGAACTCAAAATAAGGGATGAGATGTTGATATGAATGGATAATAATAATTATGGTCGCTTTACAAAAGGATGTTGATATGAATGGATAATAATATATATATATATATATATATATATATTTATAACTTGAAAGACTATAAGGCATAAGCATAGCAACTATATAAATTATAATGAACATAAAAAAAAAAAAAAAAAGTAGAATAAAAAAAAGTACCACTTGACATTCATAATTTCATATATATATATATATATATATATATATATTTCATCTTAATTCATTATATTGAATTTCGAAATACCCTAGTGCATTCTTTTTTTTTTTTTTGTTCAATTTGGTAGGGAACATCAAATTCTGTTTTTAAACCCCTAAATTAATTTTTTAAACCCCTAGTGCATAGCAATTTTAAAGATTAAACCCCTAAATTAATTTAGGGGTTTCAAAGATTAAAACCCCTAAATTAATTTAGGGTTTCAGATTGGGCTCTTTAGGGTATTTCGAAACCCTAAATTAATTTAGGGGTTTCAAAGATTAAAACCCCTAAATTAATTTAGGGTTTCGGATTGGGCTCTTTAGGGAATTTCGAAACCCTAAATTAATTTAGGGGTTTCAAAGATTAAAACCCCTAAATTAATTTAGGGTTTCGGATTGGGCTCTTTAGGGAATTTCGAAACCCTAAATTAATTTAGGGGTTTCAAAGATTAAAACCCCTAAATTAATTTAGGGTTTCGGATTGGGCTCTTTAGGGTATTTCGAAACCCTAAATTAATTTAGGGGTTTCAAAGATTAAAACCCCTAAATTAATTTAGGGTTTCGGATTGGGCTCTTTAGGGTATTTCGAAACCCTAAATTAATTTAGGGGTTTCAAAGATTAAAACCCCTAAATTAATTTAGGGTTTCGGATTGGAGCCCTAGACACAATAATATTGAAATTCAGTGATTTACACACATTATATAATGCAAAAAAAAAAAAAAAATCACAGCACACAATTCACGGGTCACATTCAAAATTTCAAAGATCAAACCACATGCACAATCTAAACTCCACAGCACACAATTCACAAAATCCCATCCTCCATCTCCGATAAACCCCATCCTTCCTCCAATCTCCATTAAATATGTAAATAAAAAAAAAATTGAAGTGTCCAATTTGGGTTTCTTACCTTCGGAGATGAAGAGAGAGGAACCGGGTGTGAGTCCGAGTCGTGCGACGGGGATGGCGATGCAGATAGATGGACCGGGCGGCGGCTCACGGCTACGAGAAGTAACTCAGAGAGAGAGAGAGGCGAGAGCGAGGCTGCGCCGCTGCGAGCGAGAGTGAGAACAGAGAACTGAGAAGTAGGGGGGCTGCGTAAGGGTTTCGGTTTTAATTTTAAACCCAGGCATGAAACGACGTCGTTTCATGCCTGGGTTTTTTTTTTTTTTTTTTTTTTTTAAATATATGTAAATAACGTATAATATAATAATATATAATATAATTAATAATTATATATAATTATAATTATATAATCCGGCGGGGCGGGGCGGGGTATATCCGGGGCGGGGGTCACCCCAGCCCGCCCCCGCCCCCGGATGTTGCCCCAGATGCGGGCGGGTGGCCCCGCCGCCCGCATCTGACGGGCGGGGTGATCCGCCCCGCCTAACGGAGGCGGGGCGGAAGCGGGTCGGGGCAGCGGGGGCGGGGCCCCGCTGCCCACCCCTACTCTAGACGTAACAAAACGAAATTCGAAACTATGAGTAATACCATTTATTGAGACAAAGTCCAACTCAAATACAAAGACCAAGTCTTGAGCAGCAAAATCACAAACAGATAGCCTTCAGGACTCTTCTGTAGATAACTCCAACAGCATGTCTTGCACAAATGCCACTACCAAGAGATCAACTCAAAATAATTCATCACAAATTTAAAATTCAAACTCAAACATAACAAATGAGGATAAGATTAGATAACATAATTGTTATAAGCTTGTAACCAATTTCATTTATAAATAATATTGTCGAGCTCCCAAATGGATTCATAGGAAGCCAACTTCATAAACTTAATATGGTATCAAGAGCCATCTGATCCATACTACTCCTCCATGTCTCGACCATCAGGTGCTCCCTTTCATCCTATCCATCAGATCACCCTAAAACTTACCCGTGACAATTGCCTATCATGGAAAGCCCAGCTTCTTCCTTACATTTATGGCTAAAAACTTTATGGATTTGTTGACGACAGTCGCCCCTCGTAAATTCCTACCTCCCCCAACTATGATTATGAGTTTTGGTTTGAATAAGACCAATTGATCCTCAACAACCTTATTTTTTTTTCCTTTCCGAATTTGTACTCACACAAGTCGTTGGACTTGAAACATCACATGATGTATGGCTTACCCTTGAGAAAATGCATTCCACTACATCTCATGCTCGACAAATGAACACTATATCCTTAGCACCTTAAAGAAAGGGGCTCTCTCAGTTCAAGACTATTTTCAAAAAGCAAAAGGCCTTGCTGATATTTTATCTGCTATTGCACAACCACTTGGAGACTCAGAGCTTATATCCTACGTGTTAGCTGGGTTACCTACAAAATATGACCCATTAGTCACCTCAGTTAACACCTGATTGGAGCCTATGCCGTTTGATGAACTCTTTGCTCTCTTTCGACACATGGACTTCGTTTGGAGCAGGTTGCCACTTCTACTGATGTCAATATTTCTTCTACAAATCTGGCTGCTCGAAATTCAACATATAATAGCCGTGGTCACCACTCATCCAATCAGCCCTTTCATGGTTCTGGCAAACGAGGTCGAGGTCGAGGTTGCTCCAACTCCGCTTCTTCTTCTACATATTCCTCTTGCTCTTCTCACTCCTTCTGTCAAATTTGCCTCATAGTGGGTCACACAACACCCAAGTGTTGGTATCGGTTTGATCAGGACTATCAAACTCACTCCACTCCTCAAGCATATGTTACCACCACACAGACTTCTCCAGATCAGTCATGGTCCCCGGATACTGGGGCCACACACCATATCACTTTAGACATGGGCAATCTAAACCTCCACACGAAAGACTACACTGGCCAAGATTAGGTTATAGTCGGTAATGGTAAAGGTCTGTAAACTCACCATGTTGGCTCTTCTCTTATTTTCTCCTCACCAAAATCATTCTTTTTAAATGATGCCCTTCATGTTCCTCAAGGAAAAGAGAATCTACTCTCTGTTCATCAATCAATTTACAAAGGACAATCATGTTTATTTTGAGTTTCACCTCTTTTTTTTTTTTTTTTAGGTGTTAAGGATCAATTCTCCGAAGTCACCCTACTCAAAGCAAGAGTAATAATGGCCTCTATCTTCTAACACACGTCCAATATCTCTTGTCCTCCTATAGTATTTTTCAGCACTCCGGTCTCTCTTGATCAGTGGCACAATCGCCTTGGCCACCCCTTTCTACATATTGTTTGTCAAGTTTTGTTTCAACATCATTTAGATGTTTCAAATAATGTCTAATAATATTTGTCATTCTTTTCAACTCGACAAGAATAAAAAAACTCCCATTTTATTTGTCTGACTCCACTTCTGAGGGTCCTCTAGATTTACTATTTACAAATATATAGGGTCTAGCACCCCACCTCTCTTGTAATGGTAATCTTTATCATCTTTACTTTGTAGATGATTATTCCTGTTGTCACTTCTATTTTTCTTAAGTTCAAAACTCATGTTGAACGATTTCTTGGTCGTCCCATTAAAGCTCTCCAATCAGATTGGGGTGATGAGTTTCGAAACCTAAATTATATACTAACATCTCTTGGCATTGCTCATCGTATTTATTATTCATCGTACAGGAACAAAATGACTATGGAATGCAAACACATCACTTGGTCAAAATGGGACTTACTTTACTTGGTATTGCCTCTATTCAGAAACAATAGTGGGATGAGGCCTTCTCCATTGCTGCATAGCTTATTAATAGTCTACCTTCTCATGTCACTAACCATAAGTCCCCTCTTGAACTCTTGTCCAGAGAAATTCCAGATTATCCATTTTTAAAAACATTCAGTTGTGCTTGTTGGCCTCATTTTCGGCCCTACAATAAACACAAAATGGATTATCGTTCCTTTATATGAGTTTTTATCGGATATAGCACTAACCACAAAGGGTATAAGTGCTTCGATCCCTCCACTACTCGTATTTATGTCACCAGGAACGTTACCTTTGATGAATCCTTCTTTCCTTTTGCTGACTTTCAATTACTTGTCCCTTTTTCTAACATCCGTGTAGGTACATCTCTCACTTCTACAATTCGCTTGCCCTCACTGGCTTAACCTTCACAAATCACTCCAGCAACATGTGTATCGACAACTACACCTTCTCCACCACTGACCATATCTCCTGCTCCTACTCCAATGAATTCTAATGTGTGCAGGCATCCTATGCAAACTCGAGCTTGTAACAATATTTTCAAGCCCAAGCACTTCTCTTATGGTACTGTGGCCCGCCAACCTACTGCCCTTCTCATGGAATGCTCTCCTTCAATTCCAGCTCTCAGTGAGCCTAGTTCATCCACTACTGCAGTTAAACATCTTGAATGGCACAAAACCATGAATGAAGAATTCAAAACTCTCATGCAAAATGGAATATGGACCCTCGTTCCCCCAAGACCCAAATTGAATTTAATGGGCTGCAAATGGGTATTTAAGATTAAACGATGGGTAAATGGTTATCTCGAGAGGTACAAGGCTCGTCTAGTAACCAAGGGGTATCACCAACAAGCGGACCTTGACTATGGCAAAACATACAGCCCAGTTTTCAAGCCCATCACCATTCAGATTCTTCTCTCCATGGTCATATCTTCATATTGGGCAATTCGACAATTAGATGTCAAGAATACATTTTTACATGGACTTATTGAAGAGGATGTGTTCATAACTCAACCTCTGGGTTTTAAATATCCATCTTTTCTGGATCATGATTATCATTTGAAGAAGTCTATCTATGGCTTAAAACAGGTGCCTCAGACCTAGTATTCAAGACTCAGTTCCAAGCTTATTGAGCTGGGCTTGGTGGGCTCTAAATCCGACACATCTTTATTTATTTTCCAGTCGTGGGCTGAGCCCATTCTATATCCTCATATACGTAGATGACGT
This sequence comes from Juglans microcarpa x Juglans regia, assembly GCF_004785595.1. Classification (NCBI taxonomy): domain Eukaryota; kingdom Viridiplantae; phylum Streptophyta; class Magnoliopsida; order Fagales; family Juglandaceae; genus Juglans; species Juglans microcarpa x Juglans regia. The sequence continues at coordinate 21,215,817 of NC_054603.1, forward strand.
TGTGATCACTAGCCCAGATCGAGCACTTATAGCACATCTTATTACAAGTCTCCAGTCTACTTTTGTCATCAAGGATCTTGGGCCTTTACATTATTTTATTGGAGTTGAAGCACATTTTACATCTGCAGGTTGATTCCTCTCTCAACAAAGATACATCTAGGATCTCCTACACAAAGCTAACATGCATAATGCCAAGTCAATTTCTTCTCCAATGGTATACACTATAGCACTCCAACACCATGGTGATCCTTTTTTGGATCCAACTCTCTACTGATGCATTGTTGGCTCCTTACAATATTTGGGATTTACAGTATTGAACATTGCTTTTGCCGTGAGTAAAGTCTATCAATTTATGCATCACCCAACAACTGAGCATTGGAGTGTCGTAAAACGAATTCTATGCTACCTTTGGCATACCTGTAACCATGGGCTTCTTCTACTGCAATCTACTTCTCACTCACTCCAAGCCTTCTCTGACTCCAATTGGGAAGGATGCCCTGATGATCGAAGGCTCAACCACTGGCTATTGTATCTACTTTGGTCTGAATCTCATTTCATGGAGTTCTTGCAAACAAAAGACAGACTCCAGTTCTAGCACGGAAGCCAAGTATCGAGCCATTGCCAATACTAAAGCTAAGCTTCTTTGGGTTCAATTTCTCCTTTCCGAGATCCATCTCAAATTACCTTAGATACCGACACTTTGGTGCAACAACATTGGGGCAACATATCACACTACCAATCCTTATTTCACTCACGTACAAAGCATATTTCCATTGATTATCATTTTGTCCATGATCAAGTTTCCTCTCGTTCTTTATTTGTGATTTTTCTATCTTCAAAATACCAGCTGGCTGATGCAGTTACCCTTTACTACCAGCTCAATTCTCTACGATTCGACACAACCTCAACGTTTGAGAGCTCCCGTTGAACTTGCGGGGGCTGATAAGTGTGATTTTTATGTGATTTTTATTACACTTTTATTTATAAAAAGTGTGAATTTTTCTTCAATTCTATTGATTTTATTTTATTTCTATATATTTTTCTTTATTCTCTCTTGGATTTGAATGAATAAGAAGATTTAGTGCGAAAGGAGAGCATTTTGGTACAAAAGAAGAGACTAGAGATCCAGACTGAGGAGAGGCGACGAGATCTGAAAAGAGCCGAGGAGACCTAATGACGACTAGAATTGACAACAAGAGTTAGGCGATAAGCGAGATGTTTTACCTCTTGGGTGAGAAGACTTGGCGACAAGAATCTGGGCAGTTAAATTGGCTGACTAGTCTAACGACCAACTTAAAGACCAACCCAAACAACATTTTGGACAACAACTAGCAAAGGAAAACAACTTTACCGCTCGGTAGGTTGGCGAGAGAGTTCTATCATCCCGATCGAGAGTCTTTCCTCTAGGTAGGCGAGGAGACTAATTATATTCAGCTCATGCGGCATCTACCCAGTGGGACCCTTTCGAGTTACGCAATCAATCTGCTAACTACCAAATCCTCCTGAACTCTGCAAATCAAGCCGCTTATTACTGAATCTTCCATTTTAGATAATTTTGTTATTGTTGGGATAATTTCTTTTATGTTAACTTTTATCTTTAAAAACTATTTTCCAGATCTTTAGGCTAGATTGTATCCGTATTTATCTTATTTCCGAATTTAAATTTTGACATCTATTTATTTCTGTCTTGTGGGATGAATAGAAGAGAAGAGAGTCTGAGTTTTAGAGTAAAAATATTACAAAATTTATTCTTGAAGTTTCTTGGAAGGAGACGGATATGGAGGGCAGAGGTGAGAGTCGCATGCTTCATCAACTGACTCCAACGAAGAATACTAGTTTTATTCTTTTTGTTTTCAATTTCATTATGAACTAATTTTATTTTCTATAGTATTGATGTAGTCTAGCATTGAACACACAATTTATATTCTAAATTATTTTATTTTCAATATTTATATGATTGAGTGTTTATTCCTTATTCTTAATGCTTGTAATTTTTTAGCTAATTATTGTTCAATCTACTGAATCGCAATGAGACCAAGAGGTGATTTGTGATTAAAACTCTAGGATTAAACATCATTAGTTTAGCGAAAGTAGAGATACTTTACCGCGACTAGTGTATTTGTTTAAGAAAAATTCAAAGAACTTAATGAGTCTCCAATTAGTTAAATTCACATAGAGATATAGAGTTATTAGTTAGAAATATTTTTGGTATTGTTCAAGATAAAATATTGAATAGTTAAGGGATTTTTATCATCAACTTGGGATAATTGAGATTTTATAACAAGGAAGAATAAATTGTGTAAAAAATGCTAGGTGAAATCAAACGCTCTAGATCTATTCTTATTATCTTTAAAATTTTAATTTTAATGCTCTTTTCTTCAGTTTAGTTTAGATAATCTATTCTTTAAATTTTGATTTTCCAAATAGCAATTAATTTAGTAAATTTCAGTACTCGATAGCATAATTAATCCATGTGGGTTCGACATCCGTTTTCTTTAAAAATATTTTACTACTTGTTACGATTTTGTGCACTTGCAGATATTTTCAGCATAACAGGGGCGTATTGAGATAGAGTCCAACTTGAACAGATAGCTTTCAGAACTTTTCTGCAGATAACTCCAACAATGTGTCTTCCACAAATGCCACTTCCAAGGGATCAACTCAAAACGAATCACAAATTTCAAATTCAAATTCAAATGCAACATATGATGCTAAGATTAGATAACATCATTGCTGTACACTTGTAACCGACTTCATTTATAAATAATACTGTCTAGCTCCCAAATGGATTTGTGGGAAGCGAACTTCAGAAACTTAATACCATTCAAAGATGGGTTGAATCCTCAAAGTTATAATTAAGGCTAATTATGCAAATATGTTATAGGATTAAGTAAGTCTCTCTACCCAAACTAAAGGACATAATATTATCAAAGCTCGTGTGATTCTCACTTATGAGAAGATGATGCTTGAGATATTTTCAAAGGCAAAGGAGAGGTTAATTTGAAGAGTGAATTCTTTTTAAAATAGCACCCTGTGCTTTCACACTTGAGCTAGGTTCGTGGTTTGCCTAAACATTAGGAATTGCGATTCAGTATTAAATATATATGTCATTTATAGATGAAAATTTGGAGGCCATGGACTTTGAATGTTTCTTATCCATAAGGAATTAATGAGAATAGGACCGGATTTGGTAGTTCTAAAATTCTGAAACAATGAACTCTTGATGTACCTTAGCCTTTATAATGATATGATATAGGTAGGAAATGGACTCTCTTTATTAGTCTGTCAATGATTACCTAAATGAAAGCTTTTGCTGCGTACAATTTTAGGTAACTTGATTATAGATGAAAGAAAGATGAGGAACACTCTATTGGTTTGGTGGAGAAATTTCTGCGAGTGCTACAAAATACAGCTAGTCCAACATGTAGGTGAGCAAGCACCTTGTATAAGGCCTGACAGATGAGTCCTAAAGCGAGGTGAAGATGACTATCTCGCCCTATGGTAGGCGAGTTAGAAATGTTGCCCACCATGAATTAGGAGTGTCAAATTATGTTAACGGGTCATATTCATGTCGTGTCAAGACATGTACATTATACTTAATGGGTCAACCCGAACACGACCCGTTAAGAATTTCGTGTCAAAATCTCAAACCCTAACATGACACGTTAAGATAACGGGTTGACCAGACCCGACCCGTCCCGTTTTGACCTGTTACTGAATACGAAATAGATTGACACGATATGACACGACACGACCCGACCCGATCCGTTTCAACCCGTTTACGTTAATGGGTTAAACAGACCCGTTTCAACCTGTTTGACCTGATTGATTTTATGCAAATATTAAAATATAAACAATATCTATAAAAACAAAATTAACTATAAGTTCAAAATTACAATCTAAACAACAAAAATACTGATATTAAAACCCCAACAATACTAAATATGATAAACACACATTGTAATAATATTAAAGTTACAATCCCAAATATGATAAATACACATTGTAAAATATTAATATTACAAGGGTTACTAGTTGAAGGGGGCGGCATGAGACTTGGTTACTTGAGTAGTTGAGAAGTTGAGATTTGAGAAAATTGAGAGACTCGAGGGCCTTAGGGTTACTGAGTTAGGGTTTTTTTAGATTTTTTCAATTTTAGGTTTAAGGGTATAAATGTAAATTCAACTTTCTTAACAGTTCATAACGGGTTGACTTGTTAGTTACTCATTAAGCAATTGTGTCTTAACTGGTCAACCTGTTTTGACCTAAATATGTTAAAGCCAAATTCAAACCCGTTTTTATCGTGACGTATTTGTGTTGGGTTAACGGGTCGCGTCACATATTGCCACCCCTACCTTGAATGTGAGAACAATGAGCTGAATAGACCATTGGCTTTGCTAAGACAAGAGCTACTCGCCTAAGGCAAGCAACAATTTTGGACATACCAAAGCAGGCATGGGCTTTCTAGAATAACACGGAAGTGCTCAGAAGAGTGGCAGTGTCGTACTTAGAAGCCCACATTCCACCTTAAGGGTCACATCCAGAGTGAGCCTATTGAAGGGATTATGACTCAAGAAATCATATCATCTGAACTCAGAGGTATGGTTCGATGCCACATGCATAACCCTCATTCAAGGAAGGACTGAAGAGTTGGTACGTCGTAAGAAAGTGCGAACCATGCCCTTGCTGTCTATCTCTACCATCCTTTAGTGTGACAAACTAGCCTAAAGGACTTATATCCAAGCATAACTGGAGTCAAAAGTAAGTCAATGACATATGACAGTCTCGACCTATAAAAGAAATTTGGACATGGGATAAAAGCTTAGACCTTATGAAGCCGGATTCTTTGGAAGAAAGCAAGGAGCGGCGCAACGAGGTAAATCTGACGTTGTGAGGTAGGTTAGCTTTTAAGACAAGACTAGAAAATGTAGGGTGAATGTTGTATGTAAGGAGAATTTACATTTTATGTAACCTTCCCTTCTCGGAACATGAATAAATGTGTTTTTGATCGTTTATCTTATGTTTGTATCCTGTTTTTGAGATTTTGAATGTATTTGTTGCTTTTTACTGATTGTATTAACTCTTTGTGAGAAACTATCATCTTTGTGAGAGAGGGAAATAGAAAAGTGTGTCAATAATTATAGGATGGAACAGAGTTCTCCGGACCATTCCTGCGAGAAGTCATCACGAGTTTCAAAAGGGTAGAGGGATTCCCCGTAAATGATTGGGGTGGGTTGGTATCGTGATTGACCACATTTGATAGTCGGGATGTAGAATCTTCCGGCGTATCACGTGTTTGTGTCTTCAAATCGGTTGGCCGGGTAGACATTTCCTTGGTGCAACATGTGTTCTCTATGTGAGAGTTGACCTATGTTGGGTATAGGCGAGCTAACTTGCATCGTGTTAGTTGGGTAGAAGGGATTTCCTCAAGACAGTGGAGTGGCTCATCCCCTGTTTGCCCATCAGATGACGTATATTTGTGTGACGATTATCTATGTGGTTGTGAGATCCCTAAATTTCATGGGTTTTAATTATTTTAATTGTGTTATTTTAATTGTTTTATTTATGTTATTTTATTTTAATTTTGGTGTGTTTTTATTTTGGGTTTTTAACTTGTATTATTTTTATGGGTTGTGTGTATGTGTGTGTTTTATTAAAGCACAACCCGTGTGCATAAGACCCAACCCAGCCCGAGTAGCTTCAAGCCTAGCCTTGTGCATTGAAGGGCCCAGCCCATGCGTTTAAGTTAGCTTAGCCCGCGTTTTGAAGCCCAGCCCGTGTAAGTCACTTAACCTAGCCCCTCACTTTTCAAACGGCGCCATTTTGGATGGAACTTAGGGTTCCATCTCTTTTCCCTTGCGCCGTGCTCTTTCTTCTTCTTTTCTTCTAGTTTCTTCTGCAATCTTCTTCTTCCTTCGAGTATCTTCTCCGTCCAGCTGCTGCCCACGCCATGTGGCCCTTTAGTCACGCATTTTCACCCGCTGCCACCACCTCCTTCTTGCTTGGGCTACTCGGTGTCGTGCAGCAGTGGATTCCATGGTGCGCTGTCAGCTGCCGTGCCACACGTCCGCGCCTTAGCCTTCCTCTCTCCTCCACGACTTGCGCTGTCGGATTTGTTTTCTCTACCTGTGAGGCACGCAGTCGCTTGCTACTGACTTGGTTGGCCTATAAATAGGTTCGGATTCCTCTCTTCTCAAGGATTCGAAATTTGTTCATCTCTCTCTCTCTTTCTCTCTCAACTCGAAATCTTGTTTCCAAAGTTTTGTAGTTGTCCCGAAATTTTTGTAAGACTTTCAATCGTGAGTTTCACTCAATCTCTTGGTATTTTTGGTGCTTGCCGAGAGTTGTTTCCATCAATTTAGACTGAAATTCTCTTGTGAAAAACCCATCAAAATTGCTACTGTTGCCACCGTTGTGCCGCCACCTTGAGCAACGCCCCTTTCGCACGATCTTTCAGAAAATTTCCATTTTCTTGTATGTAATTTCCATCGCGACTCAAGTGATTTAATTTGACATTATAACTGTTGTTTATTTGATCTGTTGGTTTGATTGAAAATTGGGCATTGGGCCGTTGAAGTGTTGGGTTGTAATTGTTAATTGGAATTGTTAGAATTGAGCCTTGAGCCGGATTGGAGGACGAGATTAAGCGTGTAGTTATAAACTGTATTTTTGTAATTATTGTGAAATTGTAAATGAGATATTTAAATGTATTCCAATAAACTATTGTAATGCATATTTATCATCTTTAATAAATTGTGCTGTGATGTCACGTTGTCTGTTTGGAATTGTGATTGAATATGTGGGTGCGTGTATATCACGACTCCAAGCCGAGATGATGCATTATCTTGGTGGAGCTCCTCTGGTCACTCGGGAGCGTAACAGACTGACGTGACGTCCCCTTGATTGTCGCAGGGCTACGACGGGAACGGACGAGACGGTAACGCTCTCGTACTGATTCCGTGACCTTTTGGCTGGCGAGGTTAGAGGATGATTGGCCATGTACGCGCTAGGCGCGGAACTGGGCATCGCTCGTTACGAAGTTTCATTCACGGACGTTACCCGTGGTGTGATGATGAGAGCCAGGGCGTGCAGACGGTCCGTAGGAGAGACCGTTGTGCATGCATAATAAAATAATGGTTATGATTGGGCCAAAATGTGATTTTAGGCGTGAGTATTAAAAGGGTATTTTTGGAAAAAAGAATGTGGTTTCGTTTTCTGCAATATTTTTCGTATGGGGACGCGTGAATTTATTAATATGTTTTAAATCTCTTGGACGTTGTTTTGATTAATTACTTGCTGAGATGTCATAATCTTATTATAGTGTTTTACCCTACGGCTCCGTCTTATAGTACCGTAGAGTCTGACGCAGAGCCCGAGTATAAACTCGAGGAATCAGCTCCGCCGGAGGTCTGAGTTGCTGACATGTTGTTTAGCGTTATGGGATTTGTTTCCCTTATATTATTTCCTATCTTTAATTTACTTGTCGGATGGCTGTATAATCATTGTAAAATTATTTTACTGTTTTTGAACAAATTCTGGTACTTAATAAAGAAAGACCTTTTCATTTCGCCGCTGCGAATATTATTTTGTACACTTATTGCTTATTGTACACACTCTGAGCATTGGTCGTTAGGGTGCGTGATTCGTGTGGTCAACATCCTGGTGTCACAAACTCTACAAAAATAACACGTGGGGATCGAGGGCGCTACAGTGGTGATGAGAATATGTGTGATGGAAATTATGCCTTTGAAACCATTGTGATTTTAAGGATTTCTTTCTACTGGAGCGAAATGTGATTCCTCGCCTAAATATTATCTATGCTTTAAGGTCCATTGTGTAAGAAGGTAATTCCTTGGAGGGTGATTCCTTACTATACTTATAGACATATGTGTTTCACTAAGAGGGTGATTCCTCGCCATGTTTACTGACCCATGTGTCTGCGCCATAAAGTGTGATTCCTTGCCAAAGCATACATATATGTGTCCATTTACTATTTACATGAAGTGTTCATTGCATCTTCAGGAGCATTATCTCTCATTAGCAGTTTTTGTCATGGTTGTCTAACTTACCTATGGTTCTATCTATAGAACTATAGACTTTGATACAAGATAAGAACTAGGAATGGTGCTTGAGGAAGAAGAGCCTAACCTATCTAAACCTTGAGGATGGAGGCTTGTCTTTGTCTTAAGAGCATGCATTATTTTGAGTTGTACTTAGCCTTTTAAAAAAAAGATGACAAATTGTATTCGGTCTGTTGCCCACTAGGCGATGAAAATTGTACTCAGATTGTATATAACTCTAAGTTGATACTTATGATGAATGATAGCAATGATTTCTGAATTGTGTTTTAGATTTTTGGTACTACAAGGTCTAGTTTACTAACTAAACTTCTATATTTTTCGTTGTGATTTTATATCTGTATCCAACATGTGCACTTTCATTTGAATGAGGCATGCCTTATGTGACTAAACCTTGGGTGTTAACCCTTTGGCTGACACCCTTGACACCATGGAACCTCTCGCCAAGAATTTTACACGAGGGATGGTGTGCCACACACTCATTTCATTATCTTGACTTGCTCGAGGTCCTCTTTCTACAACCCAGCTATTATAAAATAACTCATCAGTTTTACCTCAAGTGTTTCCACATCACTGTATACACTTTGAGGTTCATTTATAAACAGATCTTACGTACCACTTAATACTCGGTTTGGATATAAAAAGTCTTTCAACTCATTTCATCTAATCATTATAATTTTTTTATTTTTTCACACAAAATATAATAAACAATTAAATTTTTTTCAAATCTCAAAAAAATAATAATATTAAAAAATAATATTCTAAACAATATTTTATTCAACTTTCAACTTTTATCTTAACTCATTTCATCTCAACTTACTATCCAAACGTAACCAGTAATAAAGACATGTCTTCTAGAAGATAAATTAAATCAGCCTGTAACTTCTTATTCAATGCATCTACCACTATATTAGCTTTCCCTAGATAATATTTAATCTCACATTAATAATCACTGATAATCTCTATCCATCATCTCTACCTCATATCAACTGATTGAATTGATACTTCAAGTTCTTGTGAACTGAGTAAACCTTACAAGCAATGCCTTTCTATTTGTAAGATACAAATTACGACATCAAGTTCGAGATTATGAGCAGGGACTAAGGCATGATTATAAGTTTGGAGGGGCCATATACTTTTACACTAGAATAATTAGTTGTTGATAAATTGATAAAATAAGTAAAAAATAAGAAAGAAAAAAGACTTTCTAAATCTGCATTCTTCTAAGAAAATTGATAATTTTACACTAAATATTTTTATATATGGCAATGAAAAGAAGAAGCTATTGAACTATGGAAATGAGCTATATAGGAATTAGGTTACATGTCAACCATAAATTAAGTTTTATATTTTTCTTAATAATATATTTCACCAAGATAATTATAATTTTTTTAAAAAAATATAATAATTTTCTTTGAAATAAGATAAAACTAAAAATGTTATCACCAAAATTCTAATTTAATGATAATAAGAAAGAGCTGAAAAAAAAACAGACAATATGTAAGGATCCCTTTGCTCCTTAAGAAAACATAAAAGCTAGAGAAAAGAGCCAAAAAGCACTTACGGGAGGTTTGGATACAAAAAGTCTCTTAATTTATTTCATTTTATTATTATAATTTTTTCAAACTTTAAAATAAAATATAATAAACAATTCAATTTATTTAAATCTCAAAACAAAAATAATATTAAAAATAATATTCTAATAATTTTTTATTCAAATTTTATCTCATATCAATTCACTATCCAAACTTTCTCAATATAATGCATTTTGTCGGGTTCTTTGTAACACTCCGTCCGTTAAGAAAATTGCTAATTTTATAAAGAGTAATGATATCTACACAATACATTTCACAATACATGTTATAAAATAAAAATATTTATATAAAATGATGTTAATTTTATAAGATATTTTATAAAAATATTTATCTAATATTATTGTATAAAATATTATAAAAAATAATGTCATTTTTCTTTTATAAAATAGAGAAAACAAGACACTCAATAACAATCACATCATAAGATAAATATAATAACAATGCTCGTACATTTTAGTACGAAAACTTCATTCATAATATGCTCGTACCTTAATCATGGTTATGCTTATTTTTCTCTTTAATTATACAGCATTACTTTTAAAAATGAATATGATATAACAAATTTATGAAAATTTAATTTTTAATTCTCGGTCTAACATTAACACCTGTTTGAACTGTAAAAATATTTCATTTTATTTTATCTTATTTATTATTATTATATATATTTTTTAATTTTTATATAAAATATAATAAATAATTCAATTTTTTTAATTCTTAAAAAAATAATATTATTAAAAAAATAATATTTAAATTTTATTTAATTTTTAATTTTAATTTAAATTCATTTCATTTTAACACCCTATCCAAAATATTGAAAAAAAAAAAAAATTACCGTGCAAATCTAAAATAACTCGGGAGAATTCTAGGCGAAAAAGTCACGAGATGTAATACAAAAGAACAGGCATTAAACCGTTGCAGGTAACAATAAAATAAAAGTAATCGAAGTGGGCAACAAAGTACAAAACGAAGACAGAGAAGCAGCAGAGTTCGTAGAGGGGGAGATATATAATCAGTGAGATACATCCGGAAGTAGTTGTTTCCGAGCGGAAAGATCTCAGGTCGCGAAGAAGCTCTCAACCGATTTGTAATGGAAGGTATGTTTTTCTCTCTCCAACTGTGATCTCCCTCTCTTTTGACTTCCGCTTTGACTGAGTTTTACTTTAGAAAGAACCCCGATTGACCCAATTTTCTTCCGTTCCTTTTACTTATAATTCTCTCGAGTTTCAAAGAATTTCTCGCTGGTTTTTTTTTGGATTTGCTTTTATTTCGTTTAGCGTGATATGTGTGAGAATTCCCGACCCGACCCGACCCGACCCGGCTACATTTGCGCCTGTGAAATGTGGAAATAAACAGTGGCGGTGTTCTATAGGCGAAGAGTTTTCAATTCATTTGTGTTCCATTTGTAGAGTATGCGGAGGGGGAATTCTCATATGGGATCGGAGTTTCCTTCCAAAAAATATAAGGCACATAGACGCGTTGATTTTAAAGTTGTTGCCAAAATGCCTGAATGAGTTAGTCTAGGTCAGTCCTTTACTAGTTGTTTGGGTCCTAGGTGATTCTTGGTTGCCCTGGTATATGTTTATACAACAGACCTTCGCTCTGCCCTCCAATTGATGTAAATATTTTTGGCGATAAATCCTTTTTTGATAAGTAAACTGTAGCGATAAATTCAATCTGCGTGTTTCTTTGCAAGGCCACGTTTGAGTTTTTGTGGTTATTTATATAGAAATTCAACTTTAAAACTCATGAGTAGGATCCTGATATAAGTCAATAATCGTGGTTTACTAGGGTTGAGGAGGCTTTGAAGAAAAATATTAGTAATATCTCAAAATGTTTCCTTCAATTTGACTCGGAGAAAGATTACAGGACCACTTTCTTATTAATAAAGTACCTGAAACTAGGTTCGAGGAGGCTTTGAAGAAAAATATTAGTGATATCTCAAATGCTTCCTTTGACTTGGAGTTTGATTGCAGAACCACATTCTTATTTGTAATAAATAAAGTAGTGTGAGTTATTCAACCGGAATGATCTTACTCTTTATGGTAGGCCTTTTTTAATTTAATGCGGTTGTTCAATTCAAGAATTTGTAATCTTGATTTGAATATCATATGTGAAGGTTTATGTTATTGAAAACAAATGTTAGATCTTTACATATGCAATTTAGTTTGGTAATTTTATTGGCTAATATCTCATTATTAATTGATTAGGCTGTCTAATTAATTTGAGATATCTGCTTGTGTATATGCTATAATGTACTTTGGTGTTTATATCTTGAGAAGAAAAAAAAAGCTCATAAATACCTGAATTTTGTCTTTTTTTTTTTTTTCTAAGTAAACGATTGTATTGATAAGATGGTATACAAGAGGTAACACCTATCTGGGAAGAAGCAAATGAAACAAGAAAATCATGAACATCAATCAAGGCCATTAAAATCTATAGCTATGGCCCATAGAAATAAAGTCCTAATAAAAAGAGATCTAAGTTCCTCTATTGTGCGCTCCTTGTCTTCGAACGTCCGGTCATTTCGCTCTTGCCTCAAGCACCACAGAATACAGATATGAACCATCTTCCACACAACTTTGATTTGTGGAATACCTCCTATGTTTGTCTAGCTTTCCAACAATGCAGCCACTGTGGCGGGCATTACCCAAGCTAACCCTAATCTACAAAACACTTCATCCCATAGTGCTCTAGCAAGCTCACAATGTAGTAAGAGGTGATCTGCAGTCTCACCATTTTTCTTACACATGCAACACCAATCTACTATGATCACCTTGCGTTTCTGCAAGTTATCCGTCATCCGTCATCAAAATCTTACTCAGAGAAGTTGTCCAAGCAAAGAATGCCACTTTGAGAGGCGCCTTATTTCGCCAAATCCTTCTCTATGGAAACTGATTGTTCTGTGGCTGTGTGAGAGACTTATAGAAGGAGCAAGCCGAGAATATACCTTTGCTTGCGGGTATCCACCACAACGTATTAGCTCCTTGAGTGTTCGGTTTCATGTAATATAAGAGACTAAAAAAGTCCTCAAAGCTTGCAACTTCCTAATCTTGGGCTGCCCTAGTGAAGTTGATGTTCCATTGGACTTGATCCCTAGATATCGCCATAAGATCAGGCATTGAAGCGTCTTTCCCACATGTAACCTGGAAAACTGAAGGGAACAAGTCCTTTAGGGCATTATTCCCACACCATAGGTCGCTGTAGAATTTTATTCTAGAGCCATCTCCCAACACGAGTCTTGTATGATGATTAGAAACCCCCACCCTCATCTAATGTGCTTCCAAACTCCCATCCCATCAGCCCCACTTATCTCCCTAGTGCACCAACCCGCCCCCCTGCCCCAACACATACCTCCATATTTACAATCAATCACCGATTTCCATAAAGCTTCTGGTTCCATATTATATCGCCACAACCATTTTCCGAGTAAAGCCCGATTGAAAATCCTTAGGTTTCTAAGTCCCAGCCCTCCAAAGGATAATGGAGAGCATACCTTGTCCCAACTAACTAGACGGAATTTGAAGTCATCCCCTATGCCGCTCCAAGGGAAATCACGATGAAGTTTCTCAATCCGAGTCGCCACACTTGCTGGAATTGAGAATAGAGATGGAAGATACGTTGGTAGATTAGATAGGGTACTCTTGATTAAGGTGGTTTTGCCACCTTTCTACAAGTACAGTCTCTTCCAACCTACCTATCCACGTTCTATCTCCTCGATCACTGTATCCCAGATTGATTTAGCCCTTGAGGTAATTCATGGGAAGAGCGGAAACCTTACATCCAAGAGTGTTAGCCAGCTGCCAGATGTTACGAACATTGCCAACTGGCACCAACTTTGATTTGTCAAAATTCACTTTCAAACCTGATGCCGCTTCAAAATAGAGTAGAAGTTGCTCTCAGTGCCCGACTCTGATTTTGGTCTGGCTCACAAAATATTAGTGTATCATCTGCAAATAGTAAGTGAGAAATGTTAGGAGTATCCCTATTGGGGTCACTAACCGAGAATCCGCCACAAATACATTATTAACTAAATATGTTATCATTCTACTAAGCACTTCCATGACAATGATAAAAAGGAGTGGGAATAATGAATCTCCTTGTCTTAGGGCTCGAGAGCTATTAAAGAAACCAGCTGGACTGCCATTCACCAAAACTGTAAACTTCCCCGTTGCTATACACCAACTGATCCACGAACACCATTTCTTCCCAAATCCACACTTTCCAATTGAGTAAAGTAAGAAATCTCAATTAACATGATCATAGGTCTTCTCCATATCCAACTTACATAGGATCCCTGTATTTATGGATTTCTGATTTATGTCCAAAACATTTTCATTCGTTCAATTTTTTGCAAGGGGAGATGTTATTTGGTATTTCCTCTTAAAGTAGCATACACCCTCTGTTAATTGGGGTTTACCATCTACTCAACTCCATAAGGGAGACTGGCTGTTGTTTATGGTAGTCAAAATGCTTGGCTAAGCCGAGGGATGAAAATGCTGTTAGTTGTTTTCCATGGGTGCTATATGAGCTTATGTTTTTCAAGCTGCATGCTATATGTAAAAGGTGGCACAGAGAATCGAGGTGAAGCAGTTCTTTTATAACCAATTATTTTTCTAGGAAAGGAAAGAATTTAGAGTATAGACTTTTTGAAATCAACCTTTGCTAATATTGCGAGATTATTTGTGTGATACCCCTATGATGACAAACTGTTAAAGAGAAGCATTGGTTTCGAATATGCTTTTTGCAACATATGCAAGATTTAATGATAACATGTCGTTGATGTAAAATGGATAGCACAATAAGTTCAAAGCCAATACTTAGAACACTTAAAAGTGACATGGGTGTATATGTGCATGTGTAGAGTGCGAGAGACTTGTCTCCTGGAAGTTGTATATGTCTACATTCTTATTTTTATCCTTTGAAAAACAACCTGTATAGTTGTCTGAACGTGTAATAGATGATCTAATGATATATGCTAATGGAGTGATTGTGGTCCCACATTTCCTATTTGTTACACTTGGCCATAATTAGCTAGATAAGAATCTTCCATTTTTTTTATTGGTACCGGGTGCCCGGAACAAAGTCCAACTAATCCCGAGGGTGAATGGGCCATTGACAAGGAGTTTTCCGCTAGTGTACTTCGGATAATATAAGGAAAAATTTCTCTAGTCCGATGGCCCCTAGAAATGTTTGCACCCAAGGTTCGAGCCTTAGACTGGGAGGGAACATACCACCAAGACCAAGGCTCTTAAGTTGCGTTTGAATAGTGAGGTGATATCAGATATTTTGTGAATAATAGTGAAAAAGTAGTGAAAAGTAATGATAAAGTATTGAATGGTAGTGAATAGTAGAAAAAGTAGTGAAAAATAGGTGAAAAGTTATGATAAAATAATGAATAGTAGTGGGAACACTCTACTACCCAAACAGAGCCTTAGCCCAAGGGGTTAACTAAGGCCTCGTTTGTTTTTAGAAAACATCTCATCTTATCTCATCTCATTTAATCATTACAAATTTTCCAACTTCCAATACAAAATAAAATAAACAATTTAACTTTTTCAAATCCCAAAACAAAAATAATATTAAAAAATATATTCTAACAATATTTTATTCAACTTTTTAACTTTAATCTCAACTCATCTCCGAAAACAAATGGGCCTTCAGAATCTTCTTCTTTATTAGAGCATTCGTTTTGGGGGACAGGCTTCTTTGTTTCCCATCCAAAATAGTTGGTAATCTGATCCATGAAAAAGGCATGCAATTGTTTGTCTGCTTGCTCTATTGGTTGGCATGGTCACTATTTTCAGAATGAACTTTATATGCATCAATCAAATATCTTGAATAAAAATACTGAGACAATGTATAAGATTTTTTATACATATGTAACACCCATTCCCTAGGATTAAGAATAACGTCATTTTTATGAAATCGAGGGATCCGGAGTGCTACTAACCTTGCCTTTAAAATTTTCTTCTGAAGCGTTAGATACAAAATATTCCATATAATAAATAGTCATTCTTTATTAAAATGTTTTTTTATAAGTAATAAGAAATTTTATTTACTAGTAAATAGGTATAACCGAAGTACACATGAAGTATACAAGAAAAAACAGCTAAATACAAGCTAAGAATTAGAATAGGCTAAAAGCAAATAATGAAAATTGTCTCCATTCAATAAATGAGCCTTCGCCCAAATACACAAAGTACTAAAGAAAATCTCTCTTAAGTTCTCCCATCGAATGTTCTCTATCTTCAAAGCACCGCTCATTTCTTTCCAACCACAAACACAACATCAAACAAAGGGATCATCCTCAAATAGCACCAATGTGGTTATTCCCCTTAAAACATTGATAACAAGCTAAAAGATATACCACTTGCTTAGCCAAGCAATACCCATTCAACCCAAAATCTCATCCCAAAAATTCTTAGCCACCTTGCAATGAAGAAATAAATGGTCAACAGATTCAAAATCTTTCTTACATATGAAGCACCAATCCACAACGATTAGTCCATGCTTTCTGTGAGGACCGTGCCGAAGCAAGGGAAGAGATTCTCTCTCGAGGACAAAAGGCGGGCAAGGAGGAAGTTAGGTGAGCAAAGTGTAGCTAGTCCAAGAGAAGGGCGAGCGGCACTATGTAGAAAGCCTAACTGACACCGTTTAGCATTGGGCAACAAAAGGGCTTTTCAGTTTTCACCCTGCGCCAGGTGGGCAAATGATGTGATGACCATACAAGGGCAGGCAATGGGCAAGGACAAGCTGGATGCAAATGTGGGAGTTTTTCGTGATAACCAGGAGGTGCTCAGAGGGCGGCAAGTGTTGTACACAGAGGCCTATACACCATAAGAGATGTTTTACATCTGGAATGAGCATGCGGAAAACAAGTGACTTCAAAGCTTGCGACAGAAGGATTGACACCAACATGATTGTAGTGTTCAAAATACTATTCAGGTAGGTTAGTTTCTACGACCATGCTGGGAATATGAGGGTGATTCCTCGTCATGCTTGTAAAATTGAGATTTTTCCTGAGGGTAGTTCCTCGCCATGACTATGAATACATGTGTTTCTACCCTGAGTGTGATTCCTCGCGATGCATAAATATGTGTTCACAAATTTGTTTACATGCAGCTGTGCATGCATATTCAATTCCATTGTCTCTTTTTAATAGTACTGTCATGGGTTTTAACTTATGGGATTTCTTAGAAGTCTCACTATGGTGGTCCCACCTATGGTTTCGTTTACCGGAGCCATAGATCTTGATACATATGTAGCCTAGGTAGAGTTTCCCAAGGAAGGACCAACCCAACCCGTGAAATAGATACGGAGGTCTGTCTCTATTTAGTAACTATTTCTACTTGTTAAGATGTTTAGTTTAGTTAGGCGACATGCTATGTATGGTTCCTTGTATTTTGATATAAGCGATGATTTAATGATGGTGTGCAATATTATTTGAGAAGTAACAATGACATATGGATATTACTATTGGAGGATAATTTTTACTAGTACGAATCTCTGGTACAATTGACATTCGTCCTCAACTAATCCCTTTACTTATTTCCACTGCGCTATATATATATATATATATTTCACTTGCCGTGTGTTCTATTTGAGAATGCACTCCTAGCCCCGAGTCAGATCTAGGGTGTTGCCTACTGGCTGTCACCCCTGGCACTTTGGATTCTCGCTAAGTACATTACCTAGGAACGAGGGCACTACACTTTCTTAAATTATCTGTGGTCAAAATCTTTCCAAGGAATGCCAACCAACAGAAAAATGCAACCTTACTAGGCACTTTAGATCTACAAATGCATTTTCAAGGAGATTTATTGACACAATACAAGTCTCAAAGCGTTATAGAAGGAGCTAACTGAAAATCTGGAATTTCCTGCGTGGATCCACAACAAACCATCATCTCTTCCTTGACCAATCTTCATATCATATAACATTCCAAAAAAATCAGAAACAATATTCTGTTCCCAATTATGCACATCTCTTATAAAATTTACATTCCATTGAAGAGTGTTATTTGAAAAAATAAAAGAATAAGCTACAACTGCTTCTTGATGTCTTGTAATCCTAAAGAGGGAAGGAAAAATATTCTGAAGAGTCGTATCTCCAGACCAAGTATCATGCCAAAAACAAATTGTAGTTCCACCACCCACCTTGAATTTATTATGGCTAACAAATTCCCCCCAACCATTCCTTATAGTTTGTCCACAAATCTACTCCATATACTCCTCTAACTTCGTTAGAACATCAACTCTCCCACACCCTCCCATATTTCACACATCAATAATATTCCTCCATAGCGCATCCCTTTCAAGATGATACTGTTGTAGCCATTTCCCAAGAAGAGCTTTGTTGAAAAGCTTCAATTTCGAACCCCCAATTCTCCACAAGAAACCAGTGAACAAACCTTATTCCAACTAACCAAGTGAAACTTTCTTGCCTCCCCAATACCGCCCCACTAAAAATTCTGAAAAAATTTCTCCATTTTATTAACCACCCCTACAAGCAAAGGAAAAAGTGAAAGGAAATTCATTGGAAGATTAGACAACATACTCTTAATCAAAGTAATTCTTCCCCCTCTAGACAAATAAATCATTTTCCAACCTATCAGCCTCCTCTCAATCTTAATCACATCATCACATATCATCAAAGATTTATTCAGCTCCCAAGGGAAGACCAAGATATTTCGTAGGTAACGATGAGACCTTGCAACCCAAGATATTAGCCAAATCCAAAATATCCATAACATAACCCACAAGAACCATTTATGACTTAGATAAGTTAACTCTAAGCCCATAAACAGCTTCAAAGCATAACAAAAGGATTCTCAAAGAATGAAAATGATCATGATTAGTCTTATTGAAAAAAGTATCATCAGCAAAAAGAAAATGTGAGACTTTTATGCTACCCCGATAGTCATCTCCCACCACAAAACCTGACAAGAAACTCCCATCCATCTCCGCTTCAATCATTCTAATCAAAGCATCCATTACAATGACAAAAAGAAATGGACACAAAGGATCCTATTGTCTCAAACCACGGGAACTATTGAAGAAACCAACTGGGGAACCATTCACCAAAATGGAAAATCTGACTGTCAAAATGCAATGCCTAATCCAGAAACACTGCTTCTCTCCAAAACCATATCTCCAAAGTAAATACAAGAGAAACTCCCAGTTAACATGGTCATAAGCCTTCTTCATGTCCAATTTTACAAGAACACCAGAGTCGCCTGATCTGATTCTACTCTCCAAACATTTGTTAACAATTAATACCAAATCAAGAATTTGTCTACCCTTGACAAATGCATTATGTGATTTCAAAATAATCTTTTCTATCATCACACTTATACGGTTAGCTAGTACCAATAATCTTATACACCCCATTGACCAAACTAATGGGATGAAAGTCCCTCATCTCCACAGCCCCACCTTTTTAGGGATAAGGGCAATAAGTGTAGCATTAAGACTTCTCTCAAATTTCATAAATGAGTGAAATTTAAGAAAAACCTTAATAACATCCTCTCACACAATATCCCAACAAGCTTGGAAAAATGCCATGGAAAAACTATCTGGGCCCGGAACTTTATCCCCCCTTCCTTTAACCACATCAAGAGCTTCCTCTTCTTCAAAAGCTCTCTCCAACCACTGCACACTGGACTGGTCAATGGACTTAAAAACCAACCCATCCAATTTAGGTCTCCAAGTATATTCTTTCTGAAAAAGCTTTTCATAAAAATTCACAATATGATCCATAATAGCCAAATGATTCGAAAGAATACAATCACTTGTATGAATAATTTCAATAGCATTATTTCTTTGAAACAAATTAGCCATTTGGTGAAAAAACTTCATACACTTATTGCCTTCCTTCAACCATAGAGCTCGAGATGTTTGCCTCCAAGAAATTTTCTCCAAAAGAATGATCTTCTCTAATTCAGCAACCACCCTTTTTTCTCTCCTTATCCTATTCTGAGATTTCTCCCAACACCTCCCGTTCCTACATAACCTGCAGCTGCTCCATAATATGCTTCCTCTAACTTTCCATATTCCCAAAAAACCTCCACATTCCATTTCTTCAAGTCATTTTTTAAAGCTTTAAGTTTTCCAGCCAAGACGATGCGGTGTACCAGAAAAATGATACAAAGACTACCAAACCCTCACCCTATCCACAAAGCCGTCATCCTCCAACCAAATTTTCAAATTTAAAATACCTACGCCCTCCATTGGTTCCCCCACAATCCAAAATGGTGGGAAAATTGTCAGAACATAACCTTGGAAGCATTTTCTGACATAAATCAAGAAAATGAACTTCCCAAGAAGAAGAAACCAAAAATCTGTCCAATCTAGACCATGCCTTCCCATTGGACCACGTAAAATCACCACCAGCCAAAGGTAAATTAGTGAGGTCCATCTCAAATATAAGATTTGAAAAATCAGCCATAGCAGTATAGATGTGAGAATCCCCCACTCGATCACTAGGGATCTGAGTAATGTTGAAATCCCCACCGAAACACCAAGGAAGATCCCACCAACAACAAAGACTTGCCATTTCATCCCACAAAAATCTCCTACTACTATCCAAATTAGGACCATAAACGCCCGCAAAACCCATTCGAAACCATCATCCACATTTTTGAAATGACACGCCACCAAATATTCTCCCACATATTCTTCTATCAATTCCACAACCCTCCTATCCCACATAACAACAGTACCACCCGATGCTCCATTCGAAACTAACACAGCCCATCCCACATAATGACAATTCCACAAGATATTGATGATAGTTTGGTTAATAAATTTCAATTTGGTTTCCTAAAAACAAAGTACATCGGCCCTCCAATTACAAATTAAATTCTTCATCACGAGGCATTTAGGAAAACCATTAAACCATCAGACATTCCAAGAAATAATCTTTGGTTTCATAAATAACACTTAGCAGCCTGCTCCGTGATTAGATTACTGGTAGTTGTAACCCCAAGGGGTTGGCCCAAGGGGTGAAGGCCTTGGTCTTGGGGTATCACTCCCTTCAAGGTCCAAGGTTCAACACCTCACGGGTGCAAACAATCCTTTGGGGCCACACCTCCTGGTGAAAAGCTACTAATTTAACCAGTTCTGTGTAGGGAACTTCCGAGGGTGTGGTGCACGGGATCGAGATTTACTTTGCAGGGGTGGGTCTGAAGGGGCCGACTTTGAGAGGTTCCCCGACATAAAAAAAAAAAAAAAAAAAAGAAGAAGAAGATTACTGGTAGTTGTGATTTTATCATAAAATATCATCCAAAATAATAAGCCCTAAGATCAACGCTCACTAGGCCAGGGCATTTACGTAACTTGATTCCTAGAGGTTAAGTCCAATCATATAAAGTTTTAACATTGGAGAGGAATGGAGAGGCCTAATGGGCAGAGTAGTCATGCGGCGTGGGGTGCAGCCGTGTAACTGGCAAGGAGGAACAACGGTGGTTGGTCGACTGTTTCTGCAGTGATCCTGATTGTCTCCGACGTAGGGTGGTGCCTGGTGAACAAGCTACTAGCTTCACGGTTGGTTTACCGTCTTCAGCTTGGTCTAGGTGGCTAGGAAGCAAACTAGGGTGAGATGAGAGAGAAAGAGAGAGAAAATGAAGAGGAAGAGAGGAGACTCACGGCGTTGCAGCAACCAACAGGGCAGTGGGACTGTGATGGTTGCTTGGTGCTTGGCGTCTCACGTGGGTGGCATCTGGTGGCTCACGGTGGTTGGACGATGGTGTCTTGCTCTGTTCTTGGTGTAGCAAACAGAGGACATTGGGCTGGGCAAGGCTGGGCTTCCCGTTTTGCTGGCTGGGGTGGTCAAGGCTGTTGGTGGTCTGTTTCATTTATGGGAAAATTGGGGCTGTGTTGTTATTGTGTGAGGCTAGTTTCCGCTGCGGTTGGTGGTTATGGACGACGTAGATGTCTATTAGCTAGGTGGTGCAAGGTGGCAGCGGTGTGGAGTGGCTTGCGGTTGTTGTGGTGGTGGGTCTTGGACTAGTTCTTCAAACCAAGGCTGGCATGTGGTGAACCAGGTGAGGTGTGGCAGCAAGGGGTGGGCATTGTATGGACTCAACAAATGGGTTGGGTCATTTGAAGGGTCCAACTAAATTCTAGGGCTTGCCCTATAATTTCATGGGCTAAGTCACTTAACAACCCTAGTGGCCCAATCTTAAATTCCAAAATGAACCCAACTCGTCCGATAAATACTTTTGGGCTCATAAATAATTCTTGGGCCTAATACTAATTAAATAGGAGCTTGCGGGAAACTTTTTTCCGAGAGTATGTGTACCCTCGGGATTAGTCGGGATGCTGTTCCCCGACATCCGGTGCCAATAAAAAAAATACTAATTAAATAGGGGCCCACTTGGTTCATATATATTAAATTGGATTTAATCCAATTATTGAGCCCAATACAATTCCATAATACATCATAATAAATTTTGGGCCTGTGGCCTATTCAAAAAAATCCAATAAACCTCAATAAATTAATAGCTCATGGGCTATTCCTAAATGATCCATTAAACATAATTAGGCCCAATAAAATTATCCTTATTAAATCCCTAATATCATTGGATCAGGTTGTTACAACACTGCAACTAACATTGTGTGTACACACACCCACACAATATTTGATACAAAAATCTTCAAATCTGTTCTGTTGTTTTCCTTATTCTGTGATGCTCCTTCGTTTTTTTATATGGCTATAATTATTGGTGGCTGATATTATCCAGAGAATGGGCACTGTATCTGATCTCTACTTATTACATATTTTGGTCAAGACAAAAGCTATGAAATAATGCGTTACTGTAATATTAAATAATTTTATGTATGACTTATTTTCTCTGGCCAAAGTTTTCTGCCGCAATTCTGTGATTGTTTGCTCCATCTTTTACATATCAATCAATTACTTTATGTTTGCACCTCATGAGAATTTGTGAACACTTCATGTTTGACAGGTGATTTCCCAGACCAGGAGTCAGTGGGGTCTGGGACAAAAAGGTCTAGCGTATCATCTAGCAGTAGGTCTCGGAACCGCAAAGATTTTTTCCATAGATTTTTGGATAGTAAAGATCTGACTGTGAAACTTGAAGACTGGTTTGATTCGTTATCAGAAAAGTCAGCAGCAAAATCACCTGCCTTTGATGTTCCTTTCGAGTTAATAGAACTTCAAAAGTTTGATTATGCATTGGAAGGGATCACATTTCAGCAGCTGATTCGGATGCCCAATGCTGTTTATGCTTCTACTTCTGATGCTGTAGAAGCAACTGCTTATCTTGCTATTGAAGACTTTTTACATGCTAGTGTGAAGGGCTTGTGGGAGGCATTTTGGAGTCAGGATGAACCTATGCCTTTCTCTGTTGCCTGTCTGTCCAATGCTAACTTGAAATTCTACCAGGCTGAGAAGGCCATAGCTAATGGTAAGCTTGGAAGTCTTTGTGCCACTGGTATAATGCTAAAAAACCCTAGGCATCCCAGCGGGTCGTGGGACCATCTTCTTGAACTGGCTCTTATGAGACCTGATATTGGAAGCCTTGCTGGGGATAGTGAGCGGCAGCCTTCTCTTTCTGTTATAGGGGAGGCCCTATTCTATGCTCTTCGTATACTACTATCAAGAAGCTTAAGCAGATTGAGTTTCTCCGAGAGTTCAAACACCGTCTTTGTTCTTCTTGTTGATTCTCAACATGGTGGGGTTGTAAGAGTTGAAGGAGACATATTTAAGTTGGAATATGATGTTAATAATGTTTATGAATGTGCTGCTAATTGGATAAAAGACCATGCTAGAATTGCAGTCTCTCCGGTTGATCGGATCTGGAACAAGCTAGGAAATGCAAATTGGGGAGATCTGGGTGCTCTACAGGTACTCTTTGCAACCTTCCATTGTATCATGCAGTTTGCTGGAATGCCCAAGCACTCTATTGAGGATTTAGCTGTTGATCATGGTTCTCGCCTTCAAACAAGGAGAGTGGAGAGGCAGTTGGAGGATACCAGAGTGAATGGGAATGGTCTATTTCGTTACCAGCAGCACACTGTTTCCCCTGAAATTGTTGAAGTTCAAGAAGATTCCAATAATATTCGGTCTGAAGAGGTATTGAAGTTGGAAGTAGGATCCACATTATGGTTGGAGGATTCCAACTGGCAAAAGGGTTATCAGATTAACGAATTGCTGAGCTGTGCTGAATTTTCATATTACATTGCATCTCCTCTGGAAGACCCAGGAAAAAGTCTGTTTCTATACGTTGGTTCTCATCCTTATCAGCTGGAACCAGCATGGGAAAATATGAATTTATGGTATCAGGTTCAGAGACAGACTAAAATATTGACCATTATGAAACAGAAAGGTCTCTCTTGCAAATATTTGCCACAGTTAGGTGCATCTGGCAGGATTATTCACCCTGGTCAGTGTCAAAGACCCAGCTCGGGAGGAAACTGTGACCACCCTTGGTGTGGCACCCCAATTCTTGTGACCAGCCCGGTTGGTGAAACTGTGGCTGAAATGATTAGTGAAGGTCGATTCGGTTCAGAGGAGGCAATCAGGTGTTGTCACGATTGCTTGTCTGCACTTTCGACAGCTGCCCGTGCTGGGATTCGGCATGGAGACATCAGGCCAGAGAATGTAATTTATGTCAGGTCCGGTGTGAGGTATCCGTATTTTGTCCTTATTGGCTGGGGACATGCTATTCTTGAAGATAGGGACCGCCCTGCATTGAATCTTCATTTCTCGTCAACTTTCGCTCTTCAGGAGGGAAAGTTGTGCTCAGCTTCAGATGCAGAGAGCCTGGTTTATATGCTTTATTATTCGTCTGGTGGTACTTTTCCGGACCTGGATTCTGTTGAGGGTGCATTGCAGTGGAGAGAGACCTCTTGGTCGAGGAGGTTGATTCAGCAGAAGCTTGGTGATGTCTCAACCGTGTTGAAGGCATTTGCTGATTATGTTGACAGTCTTTGTGGGACACCATATCTGATGGACTATGATATATGGCTAAGAAGGTTAAAGAGAAATATTCGTGAGGAGGACCATGGTAAGGAAATTGACACATCAAGCTAGGATATTTTTCCTTTGGCTAATGGTAAAATGAATCCCCTAGATCACTTTTATCATTATCTAGTTCTAATTGTGATTGACATGGATTTCTGGTGGAAGTCTCTGAAACATGAAATCATTTAAATACATGCAAGGATCCGGAGTTTGTTTTCCTTCAGACAGAATGTTGGGGTTTAAAATACAAGAACGGTTTGGTTACTTCCTCCGTGAAGCAGCTCAATCATAATCGTCTCTTCTGAGTGTGCGCTGTGCTGTCCCGCGTCTTGGATATCTCTTGCACGGCTTTCTGGTATATGCATCGATGAGTTGAAGTGTCGGTTATTCAGAATGATCTCTGGTTATAGTTGGTTCTTGGACTCTGTGTTCAGAAATTATCTGCATATATTTGCAATGAAGCACTCTACTTACTTGGGGGATCAGACGGCTTTTAGCTCTTGCGAGTTTCTTATTGATAGATGCTGTATTGAGTGCAATCATTCCCATGTAAAGAAATGAATCATCCCGATTGCCCTGAAGTTGGTGTAATTGTTGAGGTATGAGATTGGACTCGAGTAGTCTGCTTTGTTCAGGCAGCAACCTCGTCTGTAAATGTGTTAGTCCCTTTCTGTGTACTTTTATTTTAATTTTGCGGGTGGGATGCGACTGTGGAGGGTTTGAGGGTGGGAAGGTCCATGGGATTTTATCAAGCCCTTAGAACGGGCAATATTTGATCATTTGAGCCTCTATTCTTTATTTCAAATTGACCGTTCGTCGTTCACAAGTTCCTTTTAGAATATCATCTTACTTTCTGCCATTTACTACCCCTTATGATCTGTTCGCAATTTGTCTGTTCAGGTATGCTGTGAACATCACATCTTGCCAGAAGGTAGGTTTGGTTATGATTCGGTAGTTTGCATAGGCATAGGGTTATTTGGATATCGATTCTATTCGTGCAATGCAAACACTTTTGAAGCTATTATGAGCAACATAAGATCGTATCGACCAAGAATAGTGCACGTATCAATATAGCTTTGCCAATTAGCAATCACACATACGATCATACTCAATTCGAATCCTCACTCTCTCTTACTCTTCCTGGTGATGGTGTTACCAACCAATTGACATGGGAAGAAAGCCAAAAATGAGACCCAACTGAGAATTACCTTTAGCCTTCTGAAACCATAATCTCATTCTCTAAAACCAAGTTTTCTGTTCTAGAAAGCTTATTCCCATCACTACTGAACAATACTTCCAAACTTCCAAGGCAAAGCTTCTTGGACTCAACACATGATCATGATCCAAAGACTCCTCCGAAGGCAGGTAACAATAGTTTACACATTGATGCCAAAGGAATATGAAGCATTTTCTGATCCAAGCCCATCCATGCCAACCCATCTTCTCTCCTCGAGATCCAAAGTGATTCCAAGCAAATGTGATGTTAAAGAACCCCCTTCTGTCTGCTATCCAGATTGGAATATCTGGACCTTTCCTCAATGAAACCAACCTGTGACAAATTTGACAAACCAAATCCACACCAAAAAGCCTTTGCAAGTAAGCCAAGTTCCACCCATTTGAAACCACATCAGCCACCTGTAAGCAGAAGAGCCGTGAAGGAAGTTCCACGTGAGCTTTTTTAGCCTCCTTTATTTTCGTAGATGAGATAAATTGAGATTAAAATTAAAAGTTGAATAAAATATATTAAAATATTTTTTTAATATTATTTTTATTTTGAGATTTGAAAAAATTGAATTGTTTATTTTATTTTATATAAGAATTTGAAAAAATTATAATAATTAAATGAATTGACACGAGTTATGAAAACAAACGAGGCCTTAACCTTTAATAAATCCATAATCACAAGACCATTTTCAACAGGTTTACAAATTTTGTTCCAAGCAATTTTTATTTTCTATTTGACTTGCGATCCTTTTCTCTTTGATCATTTGTTTTAAATAAGATCTGATAACGACAGTCATTTAAGCGAACTCGTTATTTACTTAATAAGTAATTTTATCCCAAATTCCCAAATAGAATAATATTAACAGACTATAAAGATATTAAAAAAATAGTAATGTTACTCATCATCTATTTTCTCATCATCCCATGATGTGATATTAGATGATTAGAGACTATTTATTATGTTTTACTTGTAAATCTATTATTTAATGCCACAACATGAGATGATGAGACGGTGATTAAAAAAATGACGATGAATAGATTTTCTCTTAAAAAATTAAAAAAATCCATGTACAAGTCAGTATATAGAACGTTGACATGCCATATTGTAAATATCTTAAAATATAAAATTTTAAACTTTCCTTACAAATCAGTTCCTACCATATCAATGATGTAAAATGCATGATTTTCGGACCGACTTGTAAATAAAACGACTAACTATTTGAATTTTAAAATCTTTTTCCTCTTTTTCACCTTTCAATCAAAACTCTAGCTTTGGAATTCAGATGACGAAAATTCTAAGTTATTTTTGGTAGTATGGGAGGTAAATGCAAAAATCAATAGTTTGGAGGGACGTTTATGTATTTTCCATTAAACTTATATGCTCAAACAGTTAATGGCTCATATCAATAAGAAATGAACACTAGAATATTCATAGAATGTATTATACATAGGTTGGGCAACAGAGACTCGTCACTTGACTTGCCCAACCCACTCCGCCCCTGTAAGGATAATGGCCGAATTTTCCGTCCATTACTTTGGGCAGGTTGGTAGATTCATATTTGGGTAGTGCTACTACGCGGCCTAGGTTTGACCACTATCTTTAGTGCAAATTATATTTTTTTTTTCAAATATTTTTTAAATATTAAAAAAATACTAATACATTAATAATCACTTCTTGAGAACCTTGCTTGGTACACTAGTTTTTTTTTTTTTTCTTGTTTTCACCCCACCACCCGCACTCTCTTATATTCTTATTCCTTTTTCTTTCTTCTTTCTTCTTATCCTTTTGTTTTCTCATTTCTTCCGTCTTAGGCTACATTTGGATAGTGAGGTGATTTCAAATAATTCGTGAATAATAATGAAAAAATAGTAAAAGCGTAATAATAAAATATTGAATAGTAGTGAATAATAGTAAAAAATAATGAAAAAATATTAAATAGTAGTGGAGTTGACTACCCAAACATAGCCTTAGTCTTCTCCTTACAAACATCACAATCTCCCTCTTCTCTCTTTTTCCTTTCTTCTTCTCTCAGGGATTCTTGGAGAATAAGATGAGATGATAAATTTGTGAATAGTAGTGAAATGGTTTGTGGATAACAGTGAAATGATTTGAGTTATGATATTTTATGGAATTTTGAGAAATGAGAGAAAAAATTGAATAAAATATTATAAAGTTAAAATATTGTTAGAATATAATTTTTTAATATATTTTTTATTCTGGGATTTGAAAAAGTTGAATTATTTTTTGTGTTTTGATTTTAATTTTAGAAAATTTGTAATGATTAGGTAATAGTTATATGAAAATGTTAAATATTTGAAATTGAAAAGTATTTGTGTTTAAGTGATGAAAAAATCTACACAACCTCCACACACCACACTTTATGTGGAGAGAGAGTGAGAGAGAGAGAGAGAGGGTGTGTGGAGGTTGGAGAGATTGTGTAGAATTGCTCTTAAGTGATATTTAGAAAGGAAATGAGATGATATGAGAAGGAATGAGAAGAAACCATCCCATCTTCCGAACAACCCCTCAATCTCTTCTTGTTATGCTCTCAGTCTTGATCTCGATCTGGATTTTTTCTTCTATCTTTCTTCTTGTCCCAATCTCCATATTGTTTTCTTCTTTGTTTTTCGATCTTATTCTTGCCTATTCTTCTTGTTCTAGGATTTCTAGAAGCTACATAAGTCTATTGGTTTGGTGAAGGGGTGTAACGACTCAGTCTAATATTTCTAAGGTCAGAAAATGAATAATTTTATTAGGCCTAAATTAGTTTTAATGGGTCATATTGGATAAGTTTACAAGCTATTATTTATTGAAACTAAGTAGGAAATTTTAATTAGGCCCATAAGCCCAAAAGTTTATTTTAAGGCATGTTAAGGTTTAGTGGATAGTATTAATAGATTAATATTTTTAGAAAATCCATTTGAGATTTATTGAATAGTTTTAAATAGGTCACAAGTCCAAAATTTACCATGATGGATATAGAATTCTATTGGGTCCAATAAATAGGTTAAAGCCCAAAACTGGGATTAAAATCCGTTAATTTTTATAGAGCAAATTGACCCAACCCATGAGGCCGAAAACCTAGAAAAAAGCCCAACACGTATTTATATAACCTGTTAACTATGCACATTGTCATCTTCAACCAAAGTCTAGGGTTTTCATTTTGATAGCAGCCCCACTGTGCACATCCACCCCCACTGGTAGATCATTTTACTTTTGCTCCACACTCTCTTTCTCCACCACAAATAACCGAACAGAAGCCACAAAACCTCCTACCTAAAGCTCCTCACGTTGTCTCCTTCACACCCAGACCACCAAAAGCGAGTTAGTACCGTAAGCCTGCATCGAAAGCTGGAAATCGGCAGCAACAAAACCATGGATGAGCCCCACTGTTTCACTGCCAAAGAAGCCCACATTCCAGCGTGATTAGTCATTGCACCACCCTCGCTCTACAAAGCACTCTCAACCATGGCATCATAGAACACTTGAAGAACCACCGTGAAGCCAGCTATTGTTGGATTTTAAATTAAATTCGATAACACCAAAATCTCTTGTCAAATCAATGCAGAAATATAATAAAGAGTGCATACCTGTAGCCATTGGATAGAAGAGTGCAGCTGTATGATCTTCCATGTTCAATATTCACTTTCTAAAAAAACCTCACAATAATGAGATGAGTAGAGTAGAAAGTGAATATTGGACGTTGAAGATCATACCGTTGTGTTCTTCTATCCAATGGCTATATGTATGCACTCTTTATTATTTTTTTACATGGGTTTGACAAGAAATCTTGCTGTTATCAGATTTTATTTAAAATCCAACAATTAGTATTAGAGCAACTTGTCAGATCTGTGCGAAAATAAGGTTGTATTTCTGAAATACATTTTTCATTTTTCGTATTTTGTAATTTTTATTTCACCACTAAAGTTTAAACACTTTTGGTTTTGGAGTTCTTGGGTGACAAGAATTTTTTTTTTTTTTTTGTTGTTTTGAGTTTCTATGGCCGTCATGATCTGCCGCCGTGAGCAAGCACCACACTAGCCCCTCGTCACGCACAATTCACCATCAAATGTGGCCTAGCCGACCTGTGGCTAAAGCTTCAAGTCAGAAGCAAGTGGCTCTAATTCCCTCCCTCACATTAGCTCTCTCTCTCTCTCTCTCTCTCTCTCTAATTTTGTTTTGTCGTCCTCATCATAAATTAAGATTAACTTACATTAGCTAATTAGATTGATTATTATTAAACTCAGTTCTTTGTAAGTCAATTTTGTTGTACTATGCATGTCATGATATCTGCAAGCATGCCATTCATCATAATATATGATCATGTTTAATTTCGCATTTTATAGTTATTTATATATTATATATGTCATGCATCTTACGTTGTAAAAGACACATAAGTTTTTATAAGACAAGTATAAGATACAAATTAAGATTAATCAGATGGTCATTCAAAAGCATTATACCAATGTAAATCATGGGTGAATATGCAAGCCATGGACTCAAGCGTGGTCTACCATAGTGTGTCAAAATACTATCAGTGTTTTCCCTTTTGGCCACATAATGTGAGACTGGTGCACAACTTTTGACACAGGGTTAAGTATGTTGCTCAATAAAATAATTTAGATAAGTCAGATCAATTAAATAAGTAAGATAACCCATAGTTATGATAAGTTTAATAACCCATAGTTATGATAAGAAAAGTCATGTTATAAGCATATGTAGAACATTCATGATTTTTAATTCTCTCGAGCATGAAATATTTTATGAGATATCTTATATTTATTATGTTTACACTATGATGGGTTTCTTACTGAGTCATCGACTCATTTTATTTTATTTTTATTTTTTAAATCACCCTAGGTGATAATATTTATGAGGATGGAGCTACAAGATGGGGACTTGGCCTAGGGAGGCGTGATGGAGGTTTAGATCATATACACAGTTTTTTCAATTATGATTTTTATAGTACAAATTTGTGAAATTTTAAAAAGTATTTATGCATTGCCTCCTTTATATTTTTAGTATTTTAATAAAGAATGATTCTGTCTATTATATAGAATCTTTTGTACCTGTCACTTCTTTAAGAGAAGAAATTTTTTTTTGAAGTTAAGCTGAGTAGCACACTGGTCCCCTAGAATTTCTAAAAATGACATCATTCTTAACATTTGAGGAGTGGGGTGTTATAAGGGGGGACTAATTTTTATTTGTTTGTTGTTCTGTGCATTAATTGTCTTTCGCTAATTTTGGCTTTTGTTCTATAATTGTTTAGAAGTGAACAAAGCTTGCCCCTTACCCATCCACCCATAGGAACAAGAGAGGATATGTGGCGCCCCCAACCCCTGGTTGTGGCTTGTTGAGGAATAGTGGTGCTCGGGATGCAAGTCGAACACATGTGGCTTGTTGAGGAACTGTGGCTTGCATTTGTAGAAATGTTGCTGCTCGTATGCCAAACACATGTGTGTATCGAATTTGCAGCAAAATAAATAAAGGGTGTTAGTCGAAGACTAACACTAGTGGTACCAGAGAGATTGTCCAATATTCATTCATTAAAAATATCCATAAGTCACTATTCTTTATATAGTTACATACCAATATTAGTTCGCCAGCCACATTAAAATATAAAACACCATAAGTTGTTCATCGCCTAAGTAAAATGAACATCTTCAAATTTCAAAGATATAAAACTTAATGTGGATAGGGCCCTGTGATTATTCCTTAGGTTGGATTGGTCCTTCTTCCTTGACGTAATCCTCCTAAGCTACATATGCATTAAACTCTACGATTACGAGAAGCGAAACCATAGTAGGACTATCACGATGAGATTTCAATGAAATTCCAATAAACTTATAATACTAAACTTATATAGTGCCACACTTGTAAACGGTAAACCGGAAAAATTGGGCCAAACTGGATTGAAACTGAAAAAACCTGAAGTTTCGATTTGGTAATAAATTGGTCTGTATCGGTTCTTGAATTTTCAAAATCGGTGTATATCAGTTCGGTTCTAAAATATGTCCAAAATCAGAACGAACTAGACCCGTTACATCCTTAATGACAACACTTACAATAAGAGACACTGACAATAAATATGGATGCACAAGTTTCATGTAAATAAGGCTAAAACCACATATCATAACTAAGGCGAATAATCACCCTCTGAAAGAAACACATATATCATAAGTATGATGAGGAATCACCCTCTGGGCAAAACATCATAATCTTGAATCATCATACATATCATCAAATATGGAGACTCACTCCAGCCAACAAGTGAAATACATCCACCAAAAGTGAATGAGGAACCACTCCACCCATTCGATGCATCTCTCTACTTGGTCAATACGTGAAATATATCCATAAAAACAAAATGGGGAATCACTCCACCCATTTGACACGAGGAATCTCTCTACCTGGCCAACACATGAAATACATCCACCAAAACATAATGAAAAATGCTTCTACTAATCAACACGGGGACTCTCTCTACCCACATTATCATGTGGAATGATATAGAAATGTCCCACCCCAACTTGCACAAGGAATCCCTCTACTCGAGTGAAACAAATGGAAACATACCACTAGGAATGGTATGAAAAATCACTCTACTTGATCCCATTAGCACTAAGCACTTTGAAATTATATCACTTGAAATCACATCATCAAGTAGTCATTAATCATAATGAGAAAAACGTGCAATTTCATGAGAGAAAGGGGGTGAGAAGTAGAATATGAAATTTTGAACCTACCCATAGACATTTACGCCACATTACTAGCATAGTCGTAGGAGTGAACCTACCTAGACAATGACTAAACACTAAGGATTGAATTGGGGTTGCTAGTATCCTTGTTGATGAAGACTCTAAGCTCTTAGCCTTCTTAAAGTCTCTAGTAGAGGAAGAAAGAAAAGAGTGTACGAAACTACTTAACGATCCCAAAAGTGAGAAGAAGGCTTGTCATTGAAATGTCTTGAATACGGCAAGACTGCTAGTCATGTTTATGATAGTTCTAACCTCTGATTGATTGAAAGAGTGATCATGAATCTTGATCGTCCATGTATCTGCTGGACTGAAGAATGGTAGAGATTGAGTGGGCTGATAGGACAAGGCGTGCATTTCCTTCAACTTGTCTCGGAACTAAGTGCACATTCCATCTCCTTATGAAAATTTCCTATGTGGCGTTAGGCCTTACTTCTGAGGTAAGACGTATGGCCTGTAGATTCGTATTCCTCATTTTCCAGGCATGCTTCTTTTCATACGTCATCATTAGCGCACGGACCATAGTATGTCACTTGCTGCATTCTGAGCTCCTCCGTGTTATTTCCAAGTGTTCCTAGGTCTGTACTAGGCTTTCCATTGCTTGTTGCTTGGCTTTCATAAGGTCAGCACATCCTTTGCTCGCCCGATATAGAGTGAACCTCCTTAGTCGCCTTGTTCTCTCCATGCTACTCACAACAACGTGCTACTAGCCTTACTTTATTCTTGGCTGCATGTTGCTCGCCTAGCTACCTTCTTCTCGCTAGCATTTGTCTACATTAGGGGATCCCTTCTCTCGATTCGGAGTGATCCTCACATAATAAATTTCCTTCTTGTCAAGATGAGGGATTAGAAGGATATCTACTACCCACCCGTATAAGTAGGGTTATATTCGAGTCGAGTTCGAGTGAGCATGTGATCATTTAATATACTAGCGAGCTTGGGCTCAGCTTGTTTATAAGTTGAGTCCAAAATTTCGTTCGAGCTTAGCTTGTTTAATTGAAATGTAAACTCGAGCTCAACTTGAAAATTGGTCTGATATTGCGGCTTGAGATGGGTGATTTTTTTTTTCAAAATAGATTATAACGAAATTAAAATAAAAATTGACTTTACAATATAAGGAATTAACAATAACTTACAAAGTTACATCAGGAGCATCAAGCCCTTAGGGCCTCAGATACATTATGGACCTATGGTACATTAAATTACATCTTTTTGGAACCATGAATCAACAAATGCTTTAAAACAAAAGATTTTGCAATTTGGTATATTAAACTTTAAAACAAAAGATGTGGAGTAAAGTAGGTCATCATGAATCGAGCCAGAAATGGTTAGCAAGTGTCCCGCTTAAGTCATCATGACAAATAGTTGGAACTTTGAAGTGTCCCGGGCCACAAATGGTTGTCAGCAATAGCATCAAAGATCGATTAGTTCCAAAACAAACTGGGCCACAAATGCTTTATCTTTGGTAAGTAAATCTGAAAAATGTGGTCTATGCAACTATGCATCCATTTATACATGATAATCGAGATAACATTAGAGATGCTGTACTTAGCAACCACCAACCAGCAAAAATGTTAGAAGCTCTGAAAAATATGGTCTATGTCATATGTGATAGATTGAGAATCTGAGATGTGCTAATGCAATATAGCAGTTAACCACAAGCCCACAAATGCCCCAAATAATAGCTAACACAACCACAGTAGGGGCACAAATGCCCTAAATAACAATTACCAAGCCTTCAGATTGTCCATTGATTTTTTCTATAACTGAAATGTACTAACATGTTGTAAGGAATTAACATTCCTCGAATAAAACAAACCATTAGAGCTATCACTAAGAGTTAAGATGCATACAAACTTCAGCAAACTTAGAAAACAATCTATAGTCTTAGGTCTATACCCACAGTGAAGTCCATTTACTTACTATACATGCATACATTGATACACTAATACACTAATTTAAAAACACCAAACTTCAACACAATCAACATGACACCAACGCATACACTGATACACTAATCAACCCATTCGATACTTTAAGCAAGAACATAAACATAGAACCAAATAGGAATAGATTAATCAGCCCAATATGTTAGGCAAAGCACCACTCGATACTTCAAGCAAGAGCATAAACATAGAACCAATAGTTTATATTGTACAAACCAAAATCAGTTAGGGCTCCAAACTGATACTCAACTAGTATCATCAAAATAGAGCACCTCTATGGCTCTGTGCATAAATTATCAATAAACACAAGCTGCAGCAGCTCCTGAAACTTAGAACAAGAACATAAAATTGAAACCAAATAGTTTATATTAATCAACTACAAATCTCTAATCAACAATATATACAAACAAACCAAGAGAATTCAGAGAAGCAAATGAAAAAGAATTAAAATTTGTAGTAAAAAAAATATAAACATAGAATCAAGGAGGAGGAATAAGTTCAACTCACAGAATGGCAAACTGGAAATTTTGCTTCAAGCACAGATGTGAAAGTTCTTTCTTCAGAAGGTCTTTTCCCAAAGTTTTCAATATGAATAATAATAAGCTCAAAACATATAATATAGTGCAAACAATAGCAAGATCAAGATGGGAAAAGACCATTTTTTGCAATTACAAAATAAAAAATCCATTTTCATATTAATCAAAGTGATTGGTAGTCACAAAAGCATGCATATATGTCGTAATGGACAACACCAGTCACACCACTTTGGCGTACTGATCTTAAATGATTAGATCTACAAGATTACAATTTAGAAAGAGTTAGAAGAGATCCAAAGGTGAGCACACTAGCAATAGGTGGTTCCAAATATCCCAAGTTCCCAACTAAATGGTTAGAAACTGGAAAAGAACCTGACTGAGAGATGGACGATTTAACGAACCAGAGAGCCATGAACCACGAAATCAGGGATTCAGTTGTTTGGGACTCATAAATGGCATTGAATAACCCATCTGTTGAGTCCCAACTTCCATATCTAAGACTGAGATTGTAGTCATGGCTCCCCGAAAATATGGCTACTGGCTGCATTTGCTAGGGTTTCTCACAATTGGTATCACTCTCTCAAGAGTCCAAGACTCACTCTTAGACTCTCAGTCTCTTAGGTATGGTTGCAAGCCTTTAAGAATCAATAATCAAATCTTCAAGCCTTTAAGTTTTCAAATTGCGAAAGCCTAGTGTCCTAGGGTTTCTTGTGTTTTTGAGAGAAGAATTGTGAAATGGCTGCAAGGAGAAATGGTAAAGCATCATCGATGCTTCGTGTAAGATAGGGTTTCTAAATGGAATAAACGACTGGTGTCTCATTTTACATATCTAATGGCTAGCATGAAACCCACATCTCTCAAGTTCCCAACATTGGCCACGACAACATGTAACACATGACTCACAAGCCAGTGAAGTCATACAAGCTTGCTAAATACTAATACTGTGGTCCGTGGTTATTGGTTTGTGTATTAACATATAACATGTTACATAATAACATATATTAATATATATGGACCATATGGTGTAATTTGTAAATTAATAATGTTATGTATTTATGTTAGACTATACTACTAATAAATAATAATACTATATGTGACGCCCCCAATCCTTACTTGGGATGGAACCGAGACTTAGAGTGTCGGGACATGCAACTCAAGATTACATACCCCCGTTCACGACAGTTAATATGCAATGCATCCTAATATGCAATTAGCAGTATGCAATAATCGTAGCGGAAATACAAGGTTAAGGTGAAAAATATGTCAGAATAACTAAAACATCCTAACTTCATTAGATAATCATCATGTTCAAAATACTACAGTAGCATAGACTTATAAACAAAGTCATATCATTATCTCCATGCGATCTAAAGCATAAAGGACTTGGGCTATGAAAATCAAAATTAAGTCCAACTTCCTCTCTAGATTCGGCTCCTCCTCAATCATGCGAATCCAGTGCTCCATCAATCTCGTCTTGGTCGATCCCTGACATAACTTCTATCATTCCGAGTGGAATAATAATGGTCCCACAAAAGGGTGAGATTTACTCGAAATCGCAGTAAGTGAAACAACTAACTGACACAAAGATAAATAAATCATGAAAAATGATAAATATGCAATGTATGAGATGCAGAAAATCAGTATGCATGTCTCCCATCCAGATTCCTCAACATCTTTTAAAAAATATGGAGACACAAGTTTTTACTCAGTAAGTAATTTCGTCATCATTTTTTAAAAGACATAACTTCATAAAAATTTCATCATCATAGACTTACATCATTATCTTAATTAGTAACATAACGTGTGGTAATTTCACAGTTCTCCATATGCACTGTGTGTACTTGCCGGTGACCGTAGTATAACTTGCATTGAAACTACGTTGTCTATGGACTCGCTCTCAATGCATTGGTAAATTAAAAATCATAACGTGTACACCCACCAGCGTTAGGTGTCATAACATGTTGACTTCGCTCTGGCGTTCTTGAAAAAGAACCCATTCGAAACTCATTGATTGTTCTTTGTCAATGCAGGGGTTACCACTCCATTATTAAACACTCCAGAGTGGACATAGGAGTTCCACTAGAATAATTCACCATCCTAGTCTTTGGGGTCGTGACAAAAATCATTTTCATGCTATACTTGAAAAATGTTTTTCATGACATGTGCATCTATGTGGCAAGCTTTCATGCAAAAATGACATTTATAGATGCAATATGCAAAAATGGTGAAAATTATCATATGTCATGTAAGTATGCACTCAATGTCATATAACATGATATTATATGCTCAAAATGATAATTAAAATATGAATGAAACATTTATCAATAATTCATAAATAATCTATCAAGGTGTAAGTTAGAGACCAACTTACAAACTTCTAGAAAAATTTGAAATTAGCGCCGTAGTTGCATAGATCGTGTGTATACTAAGTTAGGGTTAATAATCTTATGGATAGGTTCAAAATTAAAGGCTTCAAAAATTGGATATTTACAAAAATACCCCTAGACTTTCAAAAATTGTCATTTAGACTCTAAATTTTCACTAATTGCAAATGACTCCAAATTTAACCAAATTTCATGGACTTTATATTTTTGAAATTCTAAAACCATCTATGCCCTTGGATTTTAAAAAAACTCAAAGTGGAACTTGTCCAATTAATCCCAACCCGTGGCATGCATCCTAGTTGATGTCTATGTGTATTTTCAACTATTGATCCCTATGAATGCATGCATATGAGATTTTATTAAATCACTAATGACCACTAACATATTTAGGGACATTATGAAGTCTAATTCATGAGTAATCAAGTTCATCACAACACTTAATCAAAGCTAAGAAATCCTTAATCACCAATATGCTTAAAACCGATTCATGCTTGATAATCAAAACAACATAGATTTAAAACCTATCATGGCAGACTTGTAATCACAAATTTAACCTTCCATAATCATGTTAGGAAAATTTTAGATCATACCAAATCATGCTTAGAACATGCCATAGCTAAATTTCCAATTAAAAACATTCAATCATTCAAACCTTCCTTTAATTGACCCGGTTTTGCATTAAGCTTCATAACCTTTTCAAAACTCAACCAAATTTTGTACCAACACTTGTAAAAAAAGCTTGACATGCTAGGTAAGATAAAATGAAGAAAACTTACAAATTTCATAGTCTTCCAAGCTCTCTAGACTGCCGTACACCAGAACACTCAAGAACTCATCAAAACTCACTCGGTTTGCACTCTTATGATCTCTAAGAGGGGGGAAATGCTCTCAAGGCTCAAGAGGATGCTTGGATCTGTGGTGCGGGTGAAATAAGAAGGTTAGGGTAGTATTTATAGGTGGCCAAGGGGTGAGCGACGTTGGCTTGGGTGCTTGGTGATTGGGTGAAGTGGCAGGTGTTCAAATCTAGAAAATTTTCAGATTTGCTTACATGAGCTTAGGTCACTTGTTCAGAATGAAATAGTGCCCTAAACCACTATCATTTCCTCTCCACAGTAGATGCAAGGGTCCTGTAGATGAATCCAGGTCGTGGGGCATCATTTGGGTGGCAGAAGATCTCTCAAACCACCTTTGAAAACAGGTGGATGGAGGTGGTTTTGTGGTTGCAGAAAATCTGTTCGGTTTTGGATGTTTTTAGGCAACAAAAAGGAGTCAAAATCCTTTATGATGGACATGGGACTTCTTGGTGATTGGGTGGAGAAGAAGGTGGCATGGGGTGGTGGTGCAAACCATGGCAGAAGACTGGTTCAAATTCAATCCAAATGGTTCCTGCACAAACTAGACCAAGGTGCACCCGGTTTGGTTCTTTGAGTTGGTTGATGCAACCAATTCATCCAAGGCTCAAAATGAGTTTGGGAGGATCTCATGAGGTGTTTAAGGACCATATTACCTTTGAGGAAAAATCACAAAAATGTTGGGCCTAAGGGCAAAACAATCCAAGCATTACAAAGGGCAATGCACAAAACCGATTGAAGCATAGTTTGTGCTTGTTATGTCGTTTTTCTTAATGACATGTGAGATGGTTTAGTTAGGGTATTAACATGGTTTAATGATGGTTTAAGGGATTATTAAGTCAAGAAACTTTGAATTAAAAAGTTTAAGAAAAGACTAAGCATGATTAAGCTTCAAAGCATGGCTTAGCCAATTTTCAAAACTTAATTTGGGTACTTTGAGTGTGATTTGGGCTTAAGGAAACCAATAGTATGGTGTATTGGGCCTTTGGTCTTTGGTCTTTGAATGGTGAAATAAGTTCAAATATGGCTTTGGGCTGTAGGGGCTTGAAAAGGGCCAAAGGCCCAATTTACACCAAAGGCCTTATACCTTCCTATACTTAGGCCAAAACTAGCCTTGATTTCCTAAGGGCTTGGTTCAAGGTTTTCTTGGACTAGGCCCATGAATGTACTTGGGTCCTAAAAAGCCTCACTAAAATTACTATTGGGCTTGCCTCTCTAATCCTTAGCTCATTAACACTAAGTACCAACATTAATACTAATCCCACAATCAACCTTAATGAAAATGATTAACCCATAATTAAAAACCTAATCTAGAGTACTTAAGGGTTAATCAAGGGTTAATTAAGCAGGGTGTTCATTATATATTTATTAATACACCACTAATACGCCACCATCTAATACTGCAATACTAATGCCGTATGTTAACTACAAAATTAGTACATTAATACTTTAATATTGATACTGTTGATGTCGTGTTTTGTAGCCTGAGCACTTCTGCGATAACCAAGCTCACGCTACCTACAACTGAGAAGAAAGGGCTCCGGTGACGTCTGGGATCACTTTGATGCCAAAGTCAGTGAACAATCCTCTAGTGATAAGAATAACTCTGAAGAATAGTAAGAACAATCGTAAGAGAGTGCCCTCTCGTAGAAGGGATGACTGTTATTTATACCTGATTTGGGTTCCGCTGCAGAGAGAGATTGTGGTGTGTCAGGTGTCAGACCTGCTACCACTCATTTCCTGCTATTGCAGTGTGTCAGTTCGCAGCTTAGGTGGTTGAGGGAGATCGTGGTGTGGTAGCCGTGCTAGGTTAGTCCTGCTGCCACCTTTCTACCAGGGTTGGGTGTTAGGTCTTGGGTGAGCCGTCCTTCATATGTGGAGTGCACCGTTGCGTGCCGGGTCTCCCGACACATGCATTGAATGCGGCATGCCTTGAGTCGGATAAGTCCATGATCGAGCATGTTCAACCGTCTGCGTATAGTTAGGCGTCCTGTCCGGCACTCTGCGGTAGGGCTCGGTAGGCTGCTGAGCCTTGAGATGATCCCATTCGTATATTCGAGCTCGGTGATAAAAGGCCTTCTCAGGTAGGTTTGCGGTCACTGGCTTGGCATATGGTTCTCCGGCTCAGACTCTTAGCCCATAGGAGGGTTTCGTCTTTGGGCCTGTAGTTCCGTGACTTGACCTCTATGAGCGTGGACCCTTCTGGGATGGGCAGCTTCCTCACAGTACCTCTCGAATTCCTATCACATGCGCGTGGCGGGAATTCATAATACTTCTAATCATGTTGACACCCATTTGACTTCCGTCGTTTCCAGTTCTCGAGGCAGGGTGCCTTTCCCCTTCTCCCGAGGCCGTTCCGTTTCCTGAGGATCGATTGGGCGTGTTGGCCACCCTTCTCTTCGCATCCTGGGACCTCACTTTCTTGACACGATGCCTCCGTTCGACTTCTGTCAGAGTGGCTTCATTTCCAGTGTACTCTCCATCCCGCCTTCACTATATAAGCCCACTCCCTGTCTTCCTCACCATTTCCTCACGCCTTCGCCTGTCATGTTTCTACCGTTTCTTACTCTCTTTCTTTCCAGCTGTTGTGTTCCCCTCCCTTCTTTTTCCTCAGTCACCATTTTTTTGTTGCTTCCCACCACTGTGATGGCACCCAAAGTTGATCTTGTTCTTTCGTATTTCGGGGGGAAACGCTGGGTTTCCTCCATTTCCGGCGATGACCTCAAGGCATTCCGTTCCAAGTATAGGGTTCCTCCTACCTTGGTTCTGGAGATTCCTCGGGGTGAGCACCCTGTGAATTCTGGCGGCACGGCGACGAGGGTGGCTCTTTACCAACTAATGTTCGCCAATGGTCTTTGCCTCCTGTTTTGTTGTCTGGTTTGTGAGGTTCTAAATTACCTCGAACTGGCCCCGTCGCAGCTCCACCCTAATGCGTGGCGGCTCCTGATATCTAGTTGCATCATCTTAACTACCGATTGGGAAGCATCGTTAGTTTCCAGGCCCGGTCTCATAGCCGAAAGATCGCCTTGCTTAAGCAGCATCACTCAAGCATAAAGGAATGGTCCTGAAAGTTTTTCTTCGTGTTGGGCCTGGACTGGGAGTTTCCCGAGGGGGAGGCTATCCACAACGAGTTCCCCATTCAGGTGTGTTGGGGATTCCTCCCTTCTGTGAAGAGCCTGGAACTTACCCTCAATCAGAGGGAAGAGGGTTGGTTGGAGTTGGTGATAGCTTGGGTGCAGGCCCACCCTAACGAGTCGTAGACCGATCTGGTCCTTTCTAAGGAGAACATCTACAACTACTTATCTATGCCCAACTGCTTGTATGCTACTGGGAGGAATTTCTTGGATAGCATCCCATCTCCCCAGGCCCAACCCTCTCCCGGGAAGCACGGCTCGAGTTCTTCTAGCCACAGGCAAAGCGACCAAGGGTATGCCACGATTCTCCCTCGCAAAGTGGTGAGGCTGGGAGTTCTTCTCCTTTCGAGTGCTGGGGAACTGGGAAGCTAACCCCAAATGCCTCGTGACTGGGAGTTCGCGTGTGCGGAGATTCATGTTCCTTCGACATTGGGGAGCAAGATGGCATTTCCTAGCGGTTCAGGCTGTGCTGTTGGGCCCGTTACCCTGACGAGCTCTTAGTCAGCTTTCACTGAACCTTTTTTGGACCCGTTGCTTCCTTCCGTAGAAGAATTGGATGCTTGCAATCTTCAGGCAGCATTTTTTGCTTCTTTGGCGCACTTCCCACCTCGTGTGCCTAGCCAGTTCGAGCCTTTCACTTCTTTTGAGGATACACTTTGGGAGAAGATGGCCCGCGAGGTTCCCCAGGCAGGCTTGGCAGCCGGGCTCTGAGATGCAGAGCAGACTTCTTCCTAGG
This sequence comes from Juglans microcarpa x Juglans regia, assembly GCF_004785595.1. NCBI lineage: Eukaryota > Viridiplantae > Streptophyta > Magnoliopsida > Fagales > Juglandaceae > Juglans > Juglans microcarpa x Juglans regia. The sequence continues at coordinate 21,258,045 of NC_054603.1, forward strand.
ATACGAGCCGTGAAGGTGCTGGTGAAGACGAGATGGTCTTGGGGCCTATGTCGCAGGAGGCAGAGTCAAGCCTCTCCCATGCCTCAAGCCAAGAAGGGGTGAGGGCAGAATTTGTCTATCAAGACGAGGAAGAAGACGAGGAAAGAGAAGAAGAAGAAAAAGAAGAAGGAGTCGGTGGAGAAGGAGAAGGGCTGAGACTCGAAGCTCCTCTTGCTGCAACTCGGAGCTCGGACGAGGTTACAAGACCTGCCTCTTCGGTCGTGGGGGTTGCTCCCCCCTTCGTCTACCAGGCCTAGTGGGACTGATCGCTGCCTAGATTTCCAAGAGCCTCCGATTTTCATAGATCTGAGTGACGATGATGACTCTGAGGTTCTACCTCCCATGGCACCTGGGCCCTACAGTAAGACCTGGGGATCCCTTTCAAATTTTTCTTAGTAGCTAGCGATCACTGGCCCCTCATCTTCCTCCGGGACAAAGGGGACGCAGGCCCTTGCCTCGACCCTGGACGAGACTCACGCCGCTGCCATTGAGCTTGTGGGCCAGATGTTTCGACCCTTATTCGCCCATGTATCTTCCTATGTTTGACGTATTCTGCCGAGCCTTCTCCAGCCTTTTACTTCTCATATATATATATATATTTATATATTTTGCAGGCTGCAGACCAATTGGGCACGACGATCGGTAGGGAACTGGGAGAGTTGGAGGGGGCCAACCGTGAGCTCGGGACCTTGTCGTGCTTTGGATATTTCAGGTTGAAGCAGTTGGCCCAAAGAATAAAGAGCCTCAAGACTAAGCAGAAGGAGCTGATTAGCAATGTGGTGTATATGAAGGAACAAAACCAGCACCTAGAGGCGGTTGTAGCAAGGCGTAAAGAGAAGAAGAAGGCCCTTAAGGGTTTATTGCACAATACTGACTAGGACATCCTTCAGCTGACGTCGGCGAAGAGGCACGCCGAAGAGGCTCGCCAAACTTCCGAATGGAGTTTGGTCACTCGGGAAGTGGAGTTCGAGGCTGCTCGGGGGCAGTTGGAGTTTGCTAAGAAGGAGCTGCGAGAGTCTAGGGAGGAGACAAAGTCCGTCCGAAGGGAGTTGGAGGAATCCTGACGGAATCGGGCTCTAGCTGTCAGACAGCGTTTGCGGCTGTTGTTCGGGTATTTTAGGCAATCTCAGGAGGCTCAACACTTAAGAGAGCAACTGCGACAGACGAAGGCATGCATTGGTAAGCTTTCATAGTCGGGGATCTAGAAGAACAGTGACCTCCTATGCAACAACGAGGCTGAAGTCTCGTATGGTGGACATCGCCAAATGTTCCGGGGAGATCCGATCTCAGATTGCGAATGAAAATGCCATCCTGGATGCGGCTGGTCTCATGGCTATCTAGATGGCCTCGATCGGATGCATAAGCACTTATTGCAGAATCCCGAGTTGGACTTACGCACTTTGTCTCTATCTTCCCTTCCTCTGAGTTTCGAGGCACAAGCTTACGTTAAACACTTTGGGAAGCCAAGGTATCCCCCCCTTCCCCCTGGGCGCTCCTCAACCTTCTCCACCCCAGTAATGGGCTTAGCCCTTCCCCCTCAACTTTCCCTCTTTTTTTTTTTTTTTTTTGTGGTACTTTGTAACTCTGCATAACGCTCCCCGACTTTTCTTGTAACTATGTATGTTTGATGATGAATGGAATGAAGACTCGTTTCTTGCAACTGTTGTGTTCCTTTGTTTCCTTTTCCTCTCCTCCTTTCTTTTTCCTTTTTGCGGTTCTGACGAGGGCTTTTGGCTTTACTAGACGAGGGGTCGGGACCCAGTTCTGAGACTTGGGGCCTTACCCCGTAGTGAGTTAAGGGACCTGGATGGGGGTCGGTACCCATCCCGGGGCTTGGGACCTTACCCCGCAGCGAGTTAAGGGACCCGTCTTCTTGTGAGTGTAAGGACTCGGCTTTGTTGGACGGGGGGCCGGTACCCAGCCCGGGGGCTTGGGACCTTACCCCGCAGCGAGTCAAGGGATCCGTTTTCTTGCGAGTGTAAGGACTTGACTTTGTTTGTCAGGAGGTTGGTACCCAGCCCAGAGGCTTGAGACCTTACCCTGCAGCGAGTCAAGGGACCTGTCTTCTTGCGAGTGTAAGAACTCAGTTTTGCTGGACAGGGGGTCTGGATACTTGGGACCTTACCCCACAGCAAGTCAAGAGACTCATCTTCTTACAAGCATAAAGACTCGACTTTGTTGGAGGGGGTCGGTACGTAGTCCGGAGACTTGGGTCCTACCTTGTAGGCTTTTTTTTTAGACAACAATAGATTTGAGATGAACATCCAGGCGTCCTCATTCATTCATAGTCGATCATACAAAGTATTTCCTTATACTTCTACACATAATACTTTTTTAAGTGTTCGACATTCCACGGGTGGGGAAGCTCGTGTCCCTGGCTATTTTTTAGGCGGTAGGAACCAGGTTGATTGCTCGCAGTCACTACGTACGGGCCTTCCCATTGTGGTCCCAACTTTCCCCTCTTTCGGGGTAGTTGTTCCAACCTGTCGCAACACCAGGTCGCCTACCTTGAAGGAGCGTGGCCTGACCCGTTTGTTGAAGTATTGCTCCATCTTTCGCTTGTTATTCGCCATCCAGACTGCTGCTTTTTCCCTTCTCTCCTCCTGGACATCCAAGCTCTCAGCTAGTCTTTCGTTGTTAGTGTCTGGGTCGAAGTGTTGGACTTGGAATGTGGGGAGTCCGACTTCCACGGGGATTACCGCTTCACTACCATAGGTGAGGGTGAAGGGTGTCTCCTTGGTGGGGGTTTGGACAGTGGTTTGGTATGCCCATAATACGCTTGAGAGCTCTTCGGCCCATGCTCCTTTGTGCGCCTTGATCTTTTTCTTGAGGGTGGAGATGAGGGTTTTGTTCGTTGCCTCGGCCTGTCCGTTGGCTTGAAGGTGTCTTGGTGAGGAGTACTTCACTTTAATTTTGAGCTCTGCCCACCATTCCCGGTAATGTGTGTAGTCGAACTGTCTTCCGTTGGCCGATGGTTTGGGAGGTGATGCTCGCGAGAGCATCTGCTTCGACCCATTTTGTGAAATAGTCGACTGCGACAATGACAAACTTGGCTCCTCCCCTTGTTGTCGGGAATGAGCCAATCAGGTCCAGACCCCATTGGGCGAAGGGCCACTAGGCCATGATTGATGTCAGCTCCTCTGCCGGGTAGTGCGAAATCAGCTCGTGCTCCTGACACTTTGGGCATTTCTTGGCAAAGTCTTCTGCATCCTTGAGGGATCGGGGCCAGTAATATCCGGCTTGGGTCACTCTCACAGCCAAAGCCCTCTCTCTTAAGTGGCTTCCACAAATCTCTTCGTGAATCTCCACTAGCACGTATTGGGCTTCATCTGGTGAGAGGCATCTGATGAGTGGCTCAGAAAACCCTCTCTTGTACAACACTCCTTCTAACATGGTGAATTGAGCCGCCTTGTTCCTGACCTTTCGTGCTTCTTTCGGGTCACTGGGCAGCTACCCTTCCTGTAGGAATTTCTGGATATCCGTTTCCCACGCGGGAGGTGCTAGGGTCGTGACAGACACTTCCTCTCGATAGAGGGGGCGTCGATCGTCCTGACTACGGTGTGTTCCAAAAGTGGGAGTTCTTCCTGCCCCCGACGTAGCCCTTACTATATGATCTTCTTTTTGGTTTTCTCCTCTTGGCACCTGTTGGATGCTGAAGTAATTGAAGTGGTTATGCTTGTTGCTGACCAACTGGAGATACTTCTTCAGCCTTTTCCCTTTCGTGGCGAATTGCCCCAATACCTGGCTAACTACTAGTTGGGAATCCGCCCTCACTTCTATTTCTTCAGCCCCTTGTAACCGTGCGACTCTCATTCCAACTAAGAGCACTTCATATTCAGCTTCATTGTTGGTCGTTTTGAAGGCTAGCTTGACTGCATTGTTGTGCTCCTTTCCTTGTTTGATGACGATGTGCACCCCTACTCCCCCATCAGCCTGGCAAGATGAGCCATCGAAGTAGACCTGCCAGGGCTTTCTTGAGGGTACTTTTGGAACTTCTTCCAGGAAATTGGTGAACTCGGCAACAAAATTTGCCAACACTTGTCCTTTGATTTCGGCTCAAGGCTAATACTCCATGTCGAATTCATTGTGCTCGATCACCCATTTTGCAAGTCGTCTCGAGGTGTTCGTCTTCGGCAATACCTTCTTGAAGGGGAGATTGGTGAGTACTTTCATCGGGTGGGCCTAGAAATACGGCCTTAATCTCCTAGCCGTGATGACTAGGGCGAATACTAACATTTTTGTCTGGGGTACCTTGCTTCTGCTCTACGGAAAGACCGGCTCATGTAGTAGACGAGCCACTGCCCTTCTTCCGTGTCCTAAAAAAGTACGACTGATACGGCATGTGGTGATATTGCTAGGTACACCATCAGGGTCTCCCTAGGTAATGTTTGATTGAGCAGTGGGGGACGACTCAGGTACAACTTCAAATCGGTGAAGACTTTTTTGCAGGTCTCATCCCACTCTCGGGCTTTCCTCAGGACTTTGAAGAAGGGTAGGTACCGGTCGGTTGGTCGAGTGATGAAGTGGTTCAGGGCTGCTACCCACCCAGCCAGCCTCAAGACTTCGTGAAGGTTCCCAGGGGGGGGAGGCATTCCTATCACCGCTTCCACCTTTTTAGGTTCACCTCAATCCTCCTCTCGGAGACCATGAATCCCTTAGAAACTTACCCATCTCCACTCTGAACGCACAGTTCAACGGGTTTAGCTTCATCTGAGTGTTAAATACTGTTAAATGTTGTCCAGGCTCTTTGCTATTCACCAATAGGTCATCTACTTACACCTCCATATTTCAGCCGATCTGTTGTTTGAACATTAGATTGACTAGCCGTTGGTAGGTGGCCATCGCATTCTTGAGGCCAAACAACATTGCTTTATAGCAGTAGAGGCCTCGGTCCATAATGAATGCTGTCTTCTCCTCGTCATTCGGGTTCATCCTGATCTGGTTATACCTGGAATAAGCGTCCATAAAGCTAAGGAAGGGATGCCCTACCGTCGAATCCACAATCAGGTCGATGTGTGGTAAGGGGAAGCTGACTTTCGGGCAAGCTTTATTCAGGTCGGTGAAGTCGACACACATCCGCCATTTTCCATTGGCCTTCTTCACCAGAACTATATTAGATAGCCATTCCGGGTAATGGACCTCCCGGATGAACCCTGCCGTTAGGAGATGGTCCACCTCCTCAGCTATCACCTCATACTTCTTAGTGCTTAAGCTCCGCCGTTTCTGCTTGACTCTCCGAGCCGCTGGATCTACTCAAAGTCGATGCTCAATGATGGAGTTTTCGATCCCTGGCATATCCTCATGGCTCCAAGCGAACATGTCCTAGTGTTCTATTAGGAGGGATATTAGTGACACTCTCATCTCTGGGTCTAGCTTAGTCCTGATCCGGACCTTTTGCTCCGGTAGCTGTTGGTCAACTATAACTAGCTCCAAGGGCTCATTGGGTTCTGCTTGCTGAAGAGCCAGGTCGTCAAGAATTTCTTCATCCCATTGGGTTAGGGATGACGGTGAACCCGGCTTGGGCGCTTCTTTTGTCCTTTTAATTGTCGCGACTATTTTGACCTTATGCCTCAGCTCTCGGTCATAGCATTCCTGGGTCAAGACCTGCTTGCAGCGGACTTCGTCCACCTCCGAGTCGGTGGGGAACTTCATTTTGAGGTAGTAAGCAGACGTTATTGCCCTCAAACTATTCAGGGTGGGGCACCCAAGTATGGCGTTGTACGAGGATAGAGCTTTGATGACTAGGAAGTCGAACATGGTGGCTGCAGTTCTGGGAGCCTTCCCTGCTAGTACTGAAAGGGTGATGGCTCCTATTGGTTGAACAACGTCTCCTGTGTAACCCTTGAGCGGCATTGGAGTAGGATGCAGTCAGTCTGGGCTAATTCCCATCTTCATAAAGGCTTCCTAGAACATGATGTCTGCCGAACTGCTGTTGTCGACTAAAATCCTTCGGGTTTTGAAGTTTGCCACTTGCATTATTACCACCAATGCGTTGTCATGCAGGTGGAGGATGCCTTTTTTGTGTCTCTCGTCGAAGGTTATAGTGGGGCCTCCGATGAGCTGTAGGGCCTATTAGCAACTCTTTCAACGGCGAACACTTCCTCGTATCGTGCCCTCCGGGCATGTGCTTTCCAGGCTGACGAAGTTGCCCCGGCTCCGGCATACCCCCTGTGATTGTGCTGATCTCCCCGAATGGCCTGTTCTCCATTGGGGGACTCCTCAACGTCTCATCCCTTGTTTCCTGCCTTCTTGGACATGCACCCCGCCGGGGACCTGCGTGCCTTCCTCCACGTCCTATTACGTTGGTCTTCCTCCCTCATTCTCTTCAGGGCGTAGCAGTCTCGAGTGTTGTGTCGGTTATTCATGTGGAACTCACAATATGGGTGGTTTTCCTCATTTCTAGGCTACTCTCTTTGGGGGCTAGGGCACCGGTTCCCTTCCATGGCCAAGTTTGTGTGAGCGTGGCTTCCCCCTTAGGACTGAGCTGGCATTTCTCCCCTGCTCTTCATATCTAGTGCTCCCCTCTTTCCCCCTCCCTGGTCGAGGCCTCCTCGCGAGCTTGACGCCTTCTGACCCACTTGCTCCATCTCGGACCGTCGTGGGGTAGTCAGAGCCTCGAGTATATCTTCAGTGTTGATGAACCCATATTCTTGGACCATGAACTCCCTTAGTGTAGTAGGGGTCTTTCGCGCTATTTCTGCCATGAAAGGATTCAGAGGCCAGATTCCTTCTAGGAGGGTCGCCAACGTGATCTTTTCATCTTGGTCGTTGGTGGTCATACGCTTCCGATTGAACTGCGAGAGGTATGACTTTAGGTTCTCACCATCACGTTGTTTGACAGTTAGGAGGTAAGCTGCCGGGCGTCTCCTTTTCTGACTTGCCAAGAATTGCGTCATGAAGAGGCAGGCGAGCTCCTCGAAGCTATCTACTTGTTTCAATGTCAGCGACCCAAACCAGGTCCGAGCGGCTTCTCTTAGTGTTAGTGGTAAGACTCAGCAGGTGACTTCCCCTAGGAAACCATGTAGGGTCATGTGGGTTTTGAACATCTCCAGGTGCTCCAGTGGGTCTTTGGACCCATCATACATTTCCATCTAGGGGACCCTGAACTTAGGGAGAAGTGGCATTGCCATGACCCTCGCGTTGTATGGGAGGTCGGTGCTGACAAGTAGCTAGTCAACAATGGATGGGGTGTCTATCTTCTTAGCCATTTCCATGCATTTATCCCCAAGCTCTCAGATTTGGACGTGCATCTTACGTCTCTCCTCCTCTGCTGTAGCATCAGCAGGGACCCGCCGCAAATCCTCTTGTTCTTTGCCTCTCGGTTCTGCACCCCCCACTAGCTCTTCGTTGGTGCATTTGAGGGCTACATTCTCCTGTCGTAGCATCCCATTTTCTTCCGTCAGTTTCCTTACTGTCTTCTCCATGCTCCCGAATCCTCTTGTTCGTTGCCTCTAAGTTCTGCACCCCCCACTAGCTCTTCGTTGGTGCATTTGAGGGCTACATTCTCCTGTCGTAGCATCCCATTTTCTTCCGTCAGTTTCCTTACTGTCTTCTCCATGCTCCCGAGTCTCACTTCCATCGTCCCTTCCTCGTCGTCTCCCCTTCATGTAACTTGGGACTACGTCGTTGCCGGCATGCAAAGTATATGCTTTTATGGAAAATCTATCTCTCAGGCGACACCACTGTTGATGTCGTGTTTCGTAGCCCAAGCACTTCCACGATAACCAAGCTCATGCTACCTGCAACTAAGAAGAAAGAGCTCCGGTGACGTTCGGGGTCACTCCAATGCCAAAGTCAGTGAACAATCCTCTAGATAAGAACAACTCTGAAGAATATTGTAAGAACGATCGAAATTAAGAGAGAGCCCTCCCGTACAAGGGATGTCCATTATTTATACCTGATCTCAGTTCCGCTACCGAGGGAGATCATGGCATGTCAGGTGTCAAACTTGCTACCACTCATTTCCTGCTGCTGTAATGTGTCAGTCTATGGCTTAGGCGGCTGAGACAGATCGTGGCATGTCAGCCGTGCTAGGTCAGTCTTGCTACCACATTTCTGCTAGTGTTGGGTGTTAGGTCGTGGGCGAGCCGTCCTTCGTACGTGGAGTGCACCGTTGCGTGCCACGTCTCTTGACACATGCATTGAATGCGGCGTGCCTTGAGTCTAATGAGTCCATAACTGGGCACGTTCAATCGTCCGCGTGCAGTTGGGCGTCCTGTCCAGAGCTCTGCGACAGGGCTCAATAGGCTGCTGAGCCCTGAGACGATCCTATTGGTATATCCTAGCTCGGCGCTAAAAGGCATTCCCAAGTAGGTTTGCGGTCACGGGCTCAGCACGTGGTCCTCCGGCCTGGACTCTTAGCCCAGGGGAGGGTTTCGTCTTTGGGCCTAGAGTTCCATGACTTGACCTCTTCGAGCTAGGGCCCTTCTGGGATGGGCCCTCTCCTCACAGATACCTTGCGGGCTTATATTTGCATAAAATAATAATATTATTTGTTAAATGCATATGTAAGAATTAATATTGTAAGAATTAATACTAGACTACTACTATTAGTCACTAGACACTAGTCTAGTAGTCTACTAGTATGAACTTATTAATTATTAGTACTCAATATGAATACTAAATATGTATAATGTATATTAATTTATATAATCTTATGAATACAATATTATTAGTTATTAATCTTATGATATGTGTGCTCTTGCATGATTAGATAAGTTTAAGAGATGTATAAAGAAAAAGAAAATTGATTGTAAAAAAATGTTATTTCTTAATGTGCAAACCAGATGGAATTCAACTTACATGATGTTGGGAGGCAGATGAAAATTTTGAGAAGTTTTTTAGGTGGATGGGGAGTGAGGAATACAATTTTCTCTCTTACTTTAATGATGGAGACATTGGGTCTCCTAGAATTGAGGAGTGGGAAACAGTGCAGGTTTTTGTGAAATTTTTGTAGATGTTTTATGATGTCACTAATCCATTTTCTCAGTTTTTATATGTCATGACAAATACCAATTTTTTGGAGATTTGTATGCTCCAAAAAAAGTTGGTTAGGCTGAGTGAGAGTGACAATAGTTGTTTGATGAACATGGCCATAAGCATAAAAATGAAATATGATAAGTATTGGGGTTCATTAGATATGTTGAACTTGTTGTTGTTGATTGCAATTGTACTTGATCCACGTAGTAAGTTAGGGTTTCTTACTTTTCATCTGAAATAAAGTCATGATGAGACTTGGGCTGAAGAGTTGGTGTCAAGTGTGAGACAATTATTAGCAGACTTGTATGCGGAGTATAATGCTATGTTTGGTTCTACCTCAACTAGCCGTGGACATGAGCCCCCTTTGACATCTGCAACCATAAATGATGGTGACGAAAATCTTGAGTCAAAATTGATTTATGAGTGGTATCAAACATCTTCCACCACTGGATCTTCAGTTGCCAAAACAGAGATGGACCGGTATATATCAGATGGTTGTGAGGCGCTCAACACATCTTTTGACTTGTTAATTTGGTGAAAAATTAATGAGCCTAATTATCCCATATTTGCGAGGATTGCACGAGACTTATTAGTCATGTCTGTTTCCACAGTTGCATCAGAGTCAACATTTAGTACAAGATGTCGTGTACTTGATCCTTTTCGGAGTTCGTTGACTTCAAGAACTATTTAGACACTTATTTGTGCTCAGAATTAGTTGCGACATTCGTCAACACCATCTTATATTTGAGTGTCCATAGATAATGTGAAGAGTTTTTTGGTATAATTTGATAATGTTTTAGACCAAAACCGAACCGACCAATTTGATTTTCACCCGTACTTAAAACTAGTATTTCCCATAAGCGAGACCGAGAGAAAAATAATTTAAATAATAAATAGAAGGAAAATGCTAAATATACTTAAGAAAAATTTACAAAATACTTACTTTTTTACATGTCAGTTATTGATATGTTGAGAATTATGAAATTTAAAATTTAAAATTTGAATTTAAAAAAATTAATAAAATAAATTTTATAAGTAAAAGTGTAAGTACATGTATCATTACTCTGAATAGAATAAACCACTCTTCTTGCAATTTTCTTTTGAACCCAAACATGATTGAGACCGGATCCGGATCCGATCCGGATCTACCCAACATAACCCAACAGGCGAGGTTACTATAAAAGCTACTCCAGTTATTTCAGACAATAAACCCTAGAATTCTCTCTCACAATCCTCCTAAATATTCCCTCTCATTTCCACACAATCGGCATCAATGGCCGCTGCCCGTCCTCTCGTCACCGTGCAATCACTAGAAGGAGACATGGCCACCGACTCCTTAAACACCGTTCACCTACCCGACGTCATGAAGGCCTCAATCCGACCTGACATCGTCACCTTCGTCCATGCCAACATATCCAAGAACAAAAGGCAGCCGTACGCCGTATCAAAGCTCGCTGGCCACCAGACCTCCGCCGAGTCCTGGGGAACCGGACGCGCCGTTTCCCGTATCCCCCGTGTCCCCGGTGGTGGCACCCACCGCGCTGGCCAGGGTGCCTTCGGTAACATGTGCCGTGGAGGCCGCATGTTCGCCCCCACAAAGATCTGGCGCAGATGGCACCGCAAGGTCAACGTTAACCTCAAACGCTACGCCGTCGTTTCGGCCATCGCCGCTTCCGCCATCCCCTCCCTGGTTCTCGCCCGCGGCCACCGCATCGAGTCGGTACCTGAACTTCCTTTGGTGATCAGCGACTCTGCCGAGAGCGTGGAGAAGACCTCTGCAGCTCTCAAGGTCCTGCAGCAGATCGGTGCTCATCCCGATGCCGAGAAGGCTAAGGACAGCCACTCGATCCGTCCAGGCAAAGGTAAGATGCGTAACCGCCGATACATCAATCGCAAGGGTCCGCTGATTGTCTACGGGACAGAGGGGGCGAAGCTCGTGAAGGCTTTCCGGAATATTCCCGGGGTTGATATCGTGAACGTGGAGAGGCTGAACCTTCTAAAGCTCGCACCCGGTGGTCACCTCGGGAGGTTTGTGATCTGGACCAAGTCGGCCTTCGAGAAACTCGACTCTATCTACGGTTCATTCGAGAAGCCGTCGGAGAAGAAGAAGGGCTACGTGCTGCCTAGGTCCAAGATGCTTAACGCTGACTTGTCGAGGATTATCAACTCGGACGAGGTGCAGTCCGTGGTGAAGCCAATCAAGAAGGAGGTGAAGAGGGCGCCGATGAAGAAGAATCCACTCAAGAATCTCAACACGTTGCTGAAGTTGAACCCGTACGCCAAGACCGCCAGGAGGATGGCGCTTCTGGCCGAGGCGGAACGCGTCAAGTCCAAGAAGGAGAAGCTTGACAAGAAGAGGAAACCAATCACTAAGGTACACAGATTTTTCTACCCTTTTTTAAGTTATTATTGATATCATCCTACTATCATGTAATAAACGATAGATGATTGATTGTTGCCTGCTTCTAAATGATGCTATTATTATGATGTAATGGTTCTTCTATTTGGTGCCTGTTGTTTTCCGTTGGACCAAACAATGAGCTACACATGAGGACCAAACACCCTTTCCTAGCGTTGTGGGTAGAAGATTCACCAAGCTTAACTTATCCTAGAATGGTAAGCAAAGATAATTAACTTATCCTAGAGTGGTAAGCTAAGATAACTCTAGAGCCTAAAGGAGAAATTAACACATCCATTGATCCTACAACATTTAGTTAGCATATAGTGCAGTCTTTGGAATTTACTCGAGCAATTATAAATTCTATAGGATCTAAATTGTGTCTCTCTCTTCTACTCCAAGCACTAGGGTCTCAATCTGGTTTTCAAAATCCTTCTTTTTTCTTTGTTGTTTTCCTTTCAGTTCTTTCAATGTCAGTTGTGATCCCTTTGATTGGTCCTCTATCCTGTAGTATATGCATATTCTGGTGCTTGTTTTTACTTGGCATAGTTTCAATCGCACCTTGTTGATGAATGCTCTGATTGTTCTGTTCAAAGCTGTAATGCCTTTCTCGATATTTGGCCAAGCTATTAACAGAGATTTTTGGGTTTTTTTTTTTTTGGGTGTGGTTTATCAGGAGGCGGCTGTTGCAATCAAGTCTGCAGGGAAAGCATGGTACCAGACAATGGTCTCTGACAGTGATTATACCGAGTTTGAGAACTTCACAAAGTGGCTGGGAGTCTCCCAGTGATTTTTCTTTCTTTATTTTTTTTCTTTGGGTTTGAAAATTTTGTAGACCTACCGATCCAAAAAAAAGTTGTGAACTCCTAAATTTGTGTTCACTTGGTGTTTTATTAAGTTTTTGTTTACAGCCTTGAGACGTGGATGAGATTAGGTTGGGAGGAAATGCCCAGAATGAGATATGAAAAATGAATTTTTTCTTTCTCTTCCACGAAGGTGGAGTTGTCCTTTTATGCGTTCAACTTAAATATTTTAGTTTTGTTATGGCATATGACTATAATCCTAGAATGGGATAATTTGCATGAGTGTCTAATGGTTGGTAATTTAATTGCAACACACAGATTATATACAAGTAAATCTATAAACTAATATGACTTTATGGAATTTGTTAGATTACAGTCTTATTTTTGTGAAATTCATTTGTGACTAACAGTATTTTCCGGCAACATAAGTTGGATGAGCCTGGGTATGTATATATATATATATATATTATTAAATATAGGCTATAATATAGGCTATAATATAATATATATATATTAAATATAAACAAATTATAGGCTATAATATATATATATATATATATTATTAAATATAAACAAATATTTCTTTTTTCATACCAGATTTTGTCTATAGGAGAATATAAAAGGACAGCATACCAGTTAAATTACAAGTCATCCAATAATAGTCTAGCAATTTTAATTGATTAGGATATACTAGTGTTTTTATGCACAAATATGAAATAATAGTTATGTCATGGTATTTGTCTACCTTGCTTGCTTATATATATAAAAAATAAAAATGTTATTTGTATTTAAGAAAAATTTATAAAAAATTTATTTATCTACATGTCAGTTACTGATTCGCTAGAAATTATGAATTTGAAATTCAAATTTTGAATTTAAAAACAAAATTGACAAAATGTGATGGTTGTTTAGACTGGATTTTTGGACGAGAAGGGTAAAATATTTGTTTGCCAAGTTAACGACGACCGGCAGAGCGAGTTACCCCGCTCATATGGGACAACTAGCAGCGACAACTTATATGTATGTGTGTGTGTATATATATATGTATACTTATATATATGCATGTATAATATGGAGTAATGATACCTTACACCTTATTTATTACTGTTTTACTAACAAACTATTTTCTCCCCTTAATTTACTCTTTAAATCTTGATTAAAAATCTCAAAATATCAACTTCTTGTATAATTTAGAAAAAAATAAATTTAATTAACCAACGTTATCATATAAATTAATTTAAAAGTAAATTCATTTTTATAAAAATTGTACTGGGGCATGCTCTTCAAATTACCCGATGTGCACTTGTAGGAAATTAATTTATCACTCGGTGCCAATAAAAAATATATATTGAAAATGAACGTCATTAAAACCAGTGATCTAATGGTTTAGAATATTGTAGAAGTCGTGTTGTAATACCTGAGTTTTACTACGTAAGTCTTTAAGTCATTTTATCAATTATTTAAGTTAAATATTTTGAGATAAATATATTTTTATTACTTTCAATTATTTTAATTTAAGATAAGTATATTTTATTTTAAGATATGGTTTATTAAAATAAATCAAGGGTATTATTTTTAAGATTTTGAAATAATTTCTCTTAAGCCCTTTAATTTTATTTATTTAAAAAATGACTCAATTATTCTCTATCATTAGATTGGTAGATGAAAACTACCCTTGAAGTGGATAGATCTCCACCATCCATTTGGTTCCTTGTGTTGGAAGGAGAAAACAAAGACTAAAATATCATTTCCCTCCTCCAAGCCTACGTAGGAAGTAGGGGTGCTACCCGCCCCTGCCCCTGCATGGGCGGGGGGCCGGATTCCCCCGGATAACGGGGTGCAAGTGGAGGGGGTCCTCCGTCCGCCCCCCCCCCCCCAATTGGGCCAAAGGCCCAGAAGCGGTCTCTGGGCCAAAAATGGCCCAGAAACCGTTGAAATGGGCCTAAAATGGCCCAGAAACAGCTTTTGGGCCATTTTAGGCCCATAAAAATAGAAATTTTATTTTTTCAAACAAAAAAAAAAAAGAGTTTAAAAAAGAAAAAAAGTTACATGAATAAAAATAATATATACATACACAATTTTATATAATTAAGACTCTAATGAAGTACTACTATTACTATAGACTACAAGTCTACTACCTAATAAACTAATAAATAATAATAATAACTAAGCTATTATAAAAATAAAATAGAAAGTCTAAACAATTACAAAATTACAAAGAAAAAAGTGTCTAATGGACATTGTATCAACATTACAAAATTACAAAGCAAATACATAATACATACATCTGATTCAAATTTCAATATTCTAAGAAATTAATAATCTAAAAAAAGAGGCGAGCTGTTTGGGTCTTTGACTGTGACATTTGGGGTGGTCGGATGGGTAGTCTTTGACTCTTTTGAGGCTTAAGCACATATTCATATTATAGTGGAGGTAGACATCATCTGAGTTGTCTCATGTGTTGCTACAACAATCAATACTAAAATTAATACTGATGAAATTGAAATGAATATAAATAAAATAAAATAATAAAATAAAAATAATAATTACCAGATGGTCCAGATCCAGACTGATCACCACCCTCTCCGTCGGTCTCTTTAAAATCTAAAACATCCGGACCACAAATATCCTTTCCCATCGTCCAACTCTATGTGCATATCAATGCCTCCATAGTTGTAGAAAACAAGGAACTACGGAAATGATCTAATATGCGCCCTTCGGTACTAAAGGCAGACTCCGAGGCAACTGTGCTAATAGGGATGGCCAACATACAATGGGCAATCTTAGAAAGGATATGATATTTCTTTGATGCTGCCTTCCACCATCTTAATATGTCAAATCATCATCTTCTTGAATAAGATCCGTTGACAAATAATTGTCTAACTCTGAAACCACCTCCGTAGATTGATGGACTAGTGTGGGATTATGTGCGAGGGTCTTAGTCCATGCCAATCTACGCTTCTTTGTTGCCCCGGTGTTTGGAAGAGGTGTTGGGGTAGGTGTAGGTGTAGTAGATGCAGTACCACCCTTAATTGCATTAAACTCATCATAAAATCTATAAAGGGTATCTCGGGCCATCTCACCAATAAGATCAATCCATGCCTGATCATACGCAAGTCCCAAACCATAAAACATGCCTGAAATTTTTAGACGGGGATCAAGAATAGTAGCCACATATAACAAAATATTTAGTCTAGTCAAATCTCCCCAATACTTGTCATATTTGACCCTCATGGTCAATGTCATCCCCCTCATCCTTAGATTGGAACCCCTACACATGTCGTCTAATTCTTCTTTTACCCTACATATTTGTTGACAAAATTCATGAGATGTAGGGTGCAAAGAAGCATATAACTTCAACATGACATCGTAAAAAAGTCCAAGAAAATCAACAAATGTAGCAACTACCTCTCAATCAGCATCATTAGGCATTCCTAAACCCCCGTGCTCATCAAAGTATTTGACATATTGAATATCTTCATCACCCAATAATTGAAAGGCTGCCTTATATTCTTGGGCCGCCTCTAACATCAAGAAAATTGAGTTCCATCTGGTAGGAACATCAGTACAAAGACCCTTATTTGATGTTATGCCCACAGTCTTCGAGGTAATCTTGAATTTCTCCAATCTAGAAGGAGAAGACCTCACAAATTTTACAGCCAGTCTAACTCGTGCAACCAAGTTATCAACATCTTTTAACCCCTCAGTCACAATTAGATTTAAGATATGTGCAGAATGTTTAACATGCAAATATTCACCACTCAAGAATGTCTTATTTGCCTCTCTAAGATAAATCTTCAGATACCCCAAGGCGACATCATTAGACAAGGCATTGTCAACCGAAACTGTCAAAACCCGTGTCAACCCCCATTCCTTTATTGAGGCCTCTAAGGCTTTCCCAATCGTCTCACCCTTGTGATCAATTATTTGACAAAACTTAATCTTTTTATGAAGAATCTAATTAGAATCAATGAAATGGACAGTCAAAGACATATAATTAAAATTTTGGATAGAAGTCCAAGTATCAGTAGTGAGGCAAACTACCAAACCCGCCAATTGGCCCCTCAAACATCTTTATCTTTCCAGTACATCTTTTTAATATTCTTTGCCATAGTGTGGCAAGAAGGAGGCGTAAATCTAGGTTTCAATTCTTGGACAAATTCTTGGAACCCTCTCCCATCTACAAACTGAAAAGGTAGCTCGTTCATGATAACCATACGAACTAACTTCCTTCTACACTCATCAGCATTATACTTTGTAAACCCCTTCAACGTTGGACCCCCACTACTCCCATCCGTCATTTTTTTCAGTCCAATTTCTAGTCTAAATTGACTCTTTTCCAGTAAGGATCTTAATATTGGACTCTTCTTGTATTGTTCCTCTAAATGGACCTTTAACTGGGATGTACCATGTTTCCTATAGTGACATCCATATATTTTCTCACAATAATTACATTTAGCTTGGGGGTTATTGGGGTCACCACCCTCTAGTTTGGTAAAATGAGACCAAACTACGGAAACAGTGTTCTTGCTTTGTGTGGGTTTGGGGGCGGGGCAAGGTGTATTCCCACTCCCAGAGGTTGAAGTAGGGTTAGGTTCTGGGGCAGGGGTACTGGTAGGGGTAGAAGAGCTATAAGTGAAATCCCTTTGAGAAGACATTCCTGATTCCACAACACAATAAAGAATTATAAAATCAACCAACACACGACATAAGAAAATCATAATAATACACCACATGAGAAAACAAGGCAAAGTGCAAAACCAACACAAAGGGATTTCGGATTGAACCCCTAACTCAATTTAGGGGTTTCAATTGAAACCCCTAACTCAACATTTATTAATATGACATTAAAATATTAAATGATAGGCTTATAAGTGAAACATTATAAATAGTTTCCAATTATTTAATACAACTTGATGGGATGATGAGAGGATGATATTAAAATGGATGATGAGTAGTATTACTTTATTATTAAATAAATAATCCCACTTATCATCCATTTATCCTCACACACTACACCTATTTTAATTTTTTTTTTCATTTTTCTTATAACAAGTAATCATGTATGAGAACAACTCAATTAGTTTAAAAATAATAAAATTAAAAAAACCTACAACTAGTTTACAACTATTTTGTAATTCTATTTAAAATAAAGAGTAATTATGTAAGATTGAATAAATTGAATAAATTGAAAATTGAATAAATTGAAAATTAAGGGGTTTCAATTGAAAGCCCTAACCCAATTTAGGGTTTCGGATTGAACTCCTAAATTGATTTAGGGGTTCAATCCAAAACCCTAAAACTGAAACCCCTTAATTTTCAAGTAAGGGGTTTCAAAATTAAGGGGTTTCAATTGAAACCCCTAACTCAATTTAGGGTTTCGGATTATACAAAAAAAATAAAAACAAAAACAAACAAACAAACACACGAATCAAACATATGCACAAATTTCTCCACAGCACACAAATTCACAATTATTCCCATCCTCCATCTTCGATTCAACCCAAACTTCCTCCAATCTCCAATCCAAAACTAAAAAAAAAAAAAATCTAGGGTTTCGGATTTCTTACCTTTGAGTGGCGGCAAATTCGAAGTGAAAAATAACTTTAAGTTCGCACGAGTAAACGACAGACCGACGGTGGAGTGACTGGAAAGTGAAAATCTCATACTTGTGCTGCTCGTGCAGTCGTGCGGGACGGAGAGAGAGAATAGTTCGAATGAGAGAGACTAAGAGAGCGCGAGAGACGAAGAGAGATCGAGATTCGAGATTCGAGAGAGAGTGAGAGAAGGGCTGAAGGAGAAAGTCGTGGGGAGGGGGGGGGGAACCTTAACTAAAACTGAAATGGCACCGTTTCACTAAAAAGTGAAACGGCGCCGTTTCACTTTTAGTGCAGCCTACCTAACTTCTAAAAGTGAAACGGCACCGTTTTGTCCATGACAAAACGGCGTCGTTTCACTTTATTTATGGGGTTTTTTTTTTTATATATATAATTTTAATTATATATATATAGCGGGGCGGGGCTTCACCCCCACCGTCCCCCACCTCCGCAACTGTCTTGGGGTGCGGGAGGGGGGCCCCGCACCCCGCTTGAGCGGGCCGAAACTCCAGCCCCGCATGGGCAGGGGCAGGGTGAATGGGGCAGGTCAGCGGGGTGCGGGGCCCTACTGCCCACCCCCAGTAGGAAGCAACCAAGAAAGAAAAAGAAAAGTCTTCATCTTCTCCTCCCAAGCTTATGTGATAAGTCTTGACCAAGTCAACTAAATCTTTTTCTTTTTCTTTCTTTCCTTAGACTCGAGCCCGTAGACTTCCCAAAGAAGCCATTTACTTCACTTTCCTCCCACTTATCGTCAAAGGCAAGTCAACAAAAGAGAGAAGAGAAAAATAAAAACTATCCTAAGGCATTTTCTTCCCCCCATGCTCGTCGACCCTCACCCAAGAGAAAAGAAATAAATTTTCAGTCCCTTTCCAAGCAAGCTAAAGCCAACCCTCTCTTTTTCTCCTCTTCTTTGTTCTTCAAGAAACCAACTCCTCTCATCATCTTCAAGCTTATGACTCCATAGCAAGGTAAGATTACCATTAATCCTTCTCCTTTGTATATTTCGAATTTAGTCATGGTTGATCAAGTGGGTTTTTTTTTTAATTTTTTTTTTATGATTTTTGATGTTTTGGTTTTGGGGTTTAAAACAGTGATATCGTGTTGCTCTTCATCCACACGGTTGTCCCTCTATTTGGTCTTCCACTTTTGTTTTGGAAGGGGCTAAGAGCTTAAGGTAAAAATTTTAATTTGACTTTTTATTTTTAATGTGATTTTGGAAGCTTATTAAGTTGTTTTAGCTTGTGTCTTGATATGTTTAATTTCTTATATTGCAAATAAATAAGTATGCTCTGTTTTCGGTCCAAACCGAATAGTATTATAGTTGTTTTGTTATGTATTTTCTTATATTTCAAAAATGCTATGTTGTTATTAAACTTGGTTTAATTATAGGTAATGATTATAGTAATTTTAAATTATATATGTTGGCATCATGTGTCTTGTGTTGAGATTTGGTTGGTAATCTACTTTTAGGATGCTAGAGGTTTGGTTTTGAGGTTTTGTTTGGTTTTATAATTTTATATCTTGCTTTTAAAGGTATTAAGTGAGTAAATCGTAAGTTTAAGTGTTTAAAGGTTTTAAAGTTTCTTAATGGTAACTTTGCTATACTTTATACTACTTTAATTTTAATGGGAGGTTTTATCTAAACTATTTAATATATTACTTATGTGAATAGGTTATAGCTTAGTTAGTTTAGATGTAAGGGATTAATTTTGCATGAGGTATTATGATATGCAAAGCTGTCTAAATATTCTAAGTCCATGTCATGCCATAAAAATAGCCCATTTATGTTGTCCCTTGTTTGGATAAATTCTACCTAACCCAAGAGTTTAAAATATTGATAAGCTATTATTTTTATAATGAGAGACCACAAGTTGATTTAAAGAGGCATGTTTATTAAGCTTGTTTACCCTATTTGAGATGCCTAAATCTATTTCAAAGCCCATTGTTGAGAATTTTCAGATTTTATCTCCTAATATCCATAACCCAAGTTGAGCTTGAACCAAAGAAACCTTGCTTGAAGCCTATGAATTCTTAATTACTTTTCATGTAAGCTTTTAAAATAGCATTTCCATCGACAGCTAGCATGTCTTAATATTTAAGTTATTACTTTTGTAAGTTGAAGTGAAGAGTAGTCATTTGGGTTAATGTTAAGTATAAAAGGGACGTTAGATTGTCATATCGTGACTTTCTCTTTTAAAGGGAGGGTTAAAGAATATTGTATGAGTATTAACACGCTTATGCCATTTATTGGAATAAGACCTATATTGATGATAAAAGTATCGATGAGCATAGAGGTAACTAGCTATGACCATGCTTCTTACACCAAGTTCTCTTTATGAAAGAATGTCTCACTCTTACTGCAAATGTTCTTCTAAAGAAATGAGTAACTGAATATAGTATGTACAAGCCATTTCTTGATAGCCTCTGTTAAGTACTCTATCGATTATAATTGTGTGTATGTGTATAAGGTAATGCATGCACGTAGGTTCTAAGTCATGAGATTTCCATACATGCTCTCTCAATAAACTTATTGATTATTCCTATATTTAGCATAGCATGAAAATGTATATTTTTCATAAAAATGCATGTGCATCGAAGTGAGAAAGATGATGAAAATATTTTTATTGCAAAGGAAAGACAATGAATGTCTCATGCTTTATACTTCAAGTGATGCTTTAAACGAGTTTTAAAATGCCCCTATGAAGTGATGCTTTCAATGACGTGAAGAAAGTGTTTTAAAATGTCCCTATGAACTGATACTTTAAATGATGCGAAGAAAACGTTTTAAGATGTCCTTATGAACTGATGTTAAATTTGTCCCTATGAATTGATGCTTTATGGATGCCATGTAAAATGATGTTTCATCATGAATGTACTGTTAAATGAAAAGATGATGTTAAGTTCATGCTTTTAAATGACGTTTTTCATGAATGAACTGTTAAATGAAATGGACTGACATGAATGAATGAAAGAAAGGACTGAATGAATGAATGTTTTAATGTATGAAAATACGTAACGGCCATATGAATGAAAATGGTATCAAAGGAATGAGCGGATTGCAATGCCGGGTAAGTAGTACAGGTAGTGCACCCAGTGCTGCCCCCTGACTGAAAGGGATTTCCAACCTATGTCCACGGGCGGAATCCAAGTCTAAAGGAAGACCGCTAACCCCAACACACGGGACGTAATAGTGTGTATCGGCCAAAGAAAGTGAAACATGAAAGTATGTGTATTTCTTGAAATGTTATACATAAAAGCATAGTTATTTCTTAAATGTTTATGCATGAAAGTATGATTTATCCCTTAAATTGTTATGCATGAAAGTATTGTCAAGAATTCGCAAAATGTTCATGTATGCATGTTTTCAAAAGAAAAGAATAGATGCCTAGTTTGTTTATGCATGGTATACTACTTACTGAGTATTCGACTCACTTTTGTTTTAAATGTTTTAAACGTCCAGGTAATGATGAAAGGGCTGGGGAGCAAGGAACTACTGCAGAGGGAGAGGTAGACGCTTAGGACCTTCCCTAACCGGAATAGTTATGCTTATGGATGATGGGTTATGTTTTTATGAACGTATGAACTCTGAGAGTCTTTTATAGATGAATGTTCGAATAGGATGTCTATTAGGTGTTCCCTTTATTAAATTAGAAATTAGAGTACATGTGTGTCATGTCATGCCGACCGCATGTTATTATAAAAAGAAAAGAAAAGAAAATGACAGGTACGTACGTCGCGATCCCGCCCTTCCCGGGACGGGGTCGTGACACGTGTCACCTACTATTGAGAAAATTGTAACAGAAAAGAGCGCACCACTGTAGATTGTAGTTGGAAAAACATTGGAAGACTCCATTGCCTCATCCTTAGTAGGAGTGTGAGAATTCCATATTTTTAGAAAAATTGTAACCCTCCAAATGAAGAGATGATGGTGGGATGTGTAGATACTTGGAACCTCGAAGGTAGTAGTTGGGTTATCAACCATTCAAATAGAGAGAACTAAAAAAAACTTGAGGACAATAATATGGGGGAAGGGAGGAGAGGGAAGGAGTAGGGGTGCTACCCGCCCCCTACGGGGTAGGGCCACCCCTTCCTCTACTGGGCCAGGCCACCCCTACAGGGTAGGGTACCCTGTCCACTTGCCAGGGTATGGGGGTGGACCTCCATCCGTTATCTGGGGCCTAAATGGCCTAGAATTTGTTTTTGGGCCCAGAATCCGTTTTTGGGCCACTTTGGACTCATAATTTAACTAAAAAAATATATATTTAAAAATTAAAAACAATATATATATATATAGATAAATAGAACTATTAACTATATACTAAGTTTCAACTATTAACTACTTAAGTAATAATCATCCTTAAGGCACTAAGCTATTACAATTTACAATTATACAAATTAAGAGAAGTAATAAACTATTACAATATTACAAACTCCTCTAAAAATATTAAATATTACAAATTGTACTATTAACTATTGTAGCAACATTACAATTAATTGTAAATTAACAAAATAATAATGATAGGGTTACTACCTTACTACTACCTATTTACTACCCAATTTGTATTTAATTTTTAATTTTAGTTAATGATTAAAGAAATGAGTATTAGTAAAGTTATATATTTTTGTAATTTTTTTTTTTAGTGAGTAAGGATGTTAAAGAAATATTTAAAAGAAAATGATAAAAAAAAAAAAAACTTGAAATGTATGTGGGTAGTAGATGGGTAGTAATAGGGTAGTAACCCTATCACTATCCTTACCAAAATCATAACTTTTCAATTTGATCAATTTGGGGTGGCACTGCGGCGGTGAGTTCACAGAGTGGTAAGTTGTGTCGACTGCTGTGAGACTGAAAATCGAGATCATAAAAGTTAATAAGTTATAAAACCTGAAATATTAATAAGTTAAAAATAAAACCAATTAGAATTATAAAGTTATAAAGATGAAACAAAAATTAAAAAAATTAAAATACAAAATATTAAAAGTACTAACTAAGATGAGACAGATGATCATAGATCGGTCATTAGGATTTGACATATGTATATTGAGAATATAAAAATTAAAAAATATACAAGCAAAATAATTAGATACTAAAATATTATATAAAATTATAAATGCAAAAAACAATGAAGGGACAAATTGTACAAACCATGGCAATGGTGGGTCTAATACACACAAAGTCATACTGCATCGGAGGTAGCCGTAAATGCTGTCTTATGTATCACTATAACAATTAAATTTGGAATGAAATTAATGAATACCAATTAAATAAAAACAAATAAATTAAAATAAGAAATTAGAAAATGAAATTAAAATAAATACCAAATTCAAGCTAAACACCATCCTCTTTCTCGACGTCGGTCTTTTCATACTCAAGAACATCCGGAACATGAATTGGAATTCTCTTGATCCAATTCTGCGTGCAAATCAAATCCTCCACAATAGTAGTAGCTAATGAACTCTGAAATGAATCCAATACATGCCCTCCAGTGCTAAAGGCCGAGTCTGAGCCTACGGTGCTAACAGGGATGGCCTTGACTGCGGGCTATCTCTCCAAGGATGTGATACTTCACAACATTCACATTTTACCAACTTAATATATCGAAGTCTCATGAGAATGGTAGAAGCTCCACTGCTAAGTATCTGTCTATCTCTAACTGAGCCTCTACAGAACTCCGGATAAAGGGGGTTTGCTCCAACCTCTCACCCCAGTCCAATCTACGTATTTTCCCAACCTCGACTTCTAGAACTTGTGGGGGGGTAAGTGTAGGTGCCTCAATATTACACCCTG
This sequence comes from Juglans microcarpa x Juglans regia, assembly GCF_004785595.1. NCBI lineage: Eukaryota > Viridiplantae > Streptophyta > Magnoliopsida > Fagales > Juglandaceae > Juglans > Juglans microcarpa x Juglans regia. The sequence continues at coordinate 21,281,649 of NC_054603.1, forward strand.
TAGGACGATAAACTCATCAAATAATCTACTAAGCGTTTCCCAATCCCTTGCTGTAATAAGCTCCGCTTATGCTTGCCCATACGCAAGGCCCAATCTAAATACCATGCCATCCACCTTAAATCTCGGGTTAAAGACGGCAACTATATATAACAAAATATTAGCCCTAGTAAAATCTCCCTAATACTTGTCGAACTTTGTCCTCATAACCAATACCATCTCTTGCAACCTAATGTGACCAACCGTGACCATGTCATCTAATTCTTCTTTTACCCTACATATTTGCTGATTGAATTGATGAGATGTAGGGTACAAAGTTCCAAATAGCGTCGTGATGATCTCGTAAAAAAGCCTCAAAAACTCTACAAAATAGATACAATTTCTCAATCATCATTTACGGGTTTCCCCAATCCCTCATGATCATCAAAATATTTAACATATTGAATGTCTTCGTCACCCAATAATGCAAATGCCAGCTTATATTCTTGGGCTGCCTCCAACATAAAAAATGTTGAGTTCCATCGTATAAGCATATCAGTATAAAGACCCTTCTTGGATGTTAGGCCCGCAGACCACCCCTAGGAAGGAGTAGACCCTCTCAAGAGATAGGGAAGGTTTTTCTTGATGGATCTTGAGGGAAAATATAACTATTCAAAATAGGTAGAGAGAGGAGGTAAAATCTGTTAGAATTCTTCAATTAAATAATTAGAAATATTATATCTCCACCAATAATAGTTAAACATGTCACTTAACAGGTCCTGTGTGTCACATTTCTATAATATTAAAAAAAGTCACAAAAATTATTTAGAAAGGAATATGATACTATGCTCCATGATTTTGCCCCCACATTTTTACTATTCATGTATTTAATTTTTTTTGCTTAATGATGAAGGAAGTGACTATTAGTGCCTTGACGTATTTTTTATTTTCTAAAAATATTTTGAGATATTTAAAAAATGTAAAAAAAAAAATAGCATTTGGCCTAGGAGCACGCTCAACAGTCACCTCTGGGTGGCATAGTAGCAGCCCCCTTAATTAAAATCTTAAAATAAAGTAAAAAAAAAAAAAAGAATAAAAACATAAAAAATTAAAAGAACTTGGAAACCAAACAAGAAAAAATAAAAAATAAAATCGCTAGAAACATCATACTCAAAACAAAAACTAAAATGTAAGGTAGAAAATAAAAAACAAGACAATCAATTCTTTGAACATTATTTTAAGAAATAAAAAATAATATAAAATTTGGAAAAAGAGAGTCGGGTTGGCAGATCCAAGAGTAAATGGACATCAAATAATAAATTTCTTTACATGCTGCATTGCTAACATAACAATTTAAGAAAATATAAACAATTGGGGTGATTTAATACTTGGAAATCATTATGAGGTTTAATTGCAAAATCAATACTAGAGTTTTTATGTCTTTGCAACTCGAGTCCTTAGTTTACAACTTTTGTAAAATTGATCATAACTTTAAAAAGCTCGCAATTAAGTCATCTATTAATTTGTTGTTAGGAAAATAATCGTCGGATTAACACGTGACATCTATACCACGTGTCAACCTTTGGCTGCCATGAAGAATACCGCTACCCCTGCCTAGGTAGGTCGAGGTGCAGGAAGGGCTGCTACATTAAGTATTTTTGTTTTTACTGACATGCTAACTTGGTTCATTGACTTCGTGAAACCTAAGGTCTTGTCTCTCTCTCAATATCTATTAATGTGTGTTTTATAGCCACTAGCTAGGACAATGCTCCGGGTACCTACGAGGGTGGAAGAAAGGGTGGCTGGGTGCGAACATGTCACATTCGATGCCAAACTCAGAATCTCTAAAAAAAAACAGAGGGAAGAAAAGTGTCCAAAAACGTCAACCAGAGTGATCGAGTGTGTAACCTTCTTCTTGTTGCTAGCCTTTCCCTCCTCGTAGGGGTCCTGTCCACTCAGATTGCCATACGGTCACATTCAATGCTCCAGTCCCTTGTCGGCAACTGGATCTTCTGTTGAGATTCCCCACTAGTGTGCCATGCTAGCACATTTAATGCGGAATGTCCCTTTCATGTGCGAATCGGTTGGGGCCCCACTCGCATCTGCTATGACCCGGGCCTCCCTTGTAGAAGGTTGGGCTAGGCTAGGCACACTCATACCTCAAGCTCAGAGGCTTTACGGCCTTAGGCCCGAGCTAAGAATGGGGAGAAATATCCTTTTCAGTTACCTAGCCAATTCCTACAGTGTCAACGGTGGGAATTATGTATCATTTTTTTGTCTTATACATCTCCAACCTCCTTCGTGACACTTGTTCGCAACTGCCCACACTCCCACATATGGGATAATGTGCATACTATTGTCCATCACGTCTGATAGTGCAATGGGAGTTATGGGTCTTGCCGCTAGTTCCCACTATCTCTGACACTAGCCGTTTTTGTATCGAAATTTATCCAATTAGCTCAGTAGTCCCCTTTATATTCCAAGCCCAAATCATTGACTCTTCCCCTTCTACTAGTTCAGTGTTCTCTCTTCCTCACTCGCACTTGCCCGTCTTCCTGCATAGCTCAACGCCTAGGAGGATGGCCCCCAAAGGTGCTTCCCATTTCCCTTGATGCCTCGCAGTATTTCTAAGGGTACCATTGGTTTGTGTCTACTTCCCAGGCAGACATCGACGTCTTACCCAACTCATTTGGGATATCCGATTATATTAGCCTAGAGATACCGAGGCCCAAGCAGGGAGTCATGGACTCAGGGATTCATCGAGAAGGTGGTTCTCTTTCCCATGATGTTCTCAGACAAATTGTGACTCCCTTTCCGTTGTCCCGTTCGGGATGCTTTAGACTTCATCGGGTTGGCTCTAGTGCAACTCCGTCCCAACGCTTGGAGGATATTGATTTCCTGTTGTGTGGTTTGGCACAAAGTGTTGTGAGATTTGTGATGCCCCCAAACCCCCACTTGACATGCAACCCAAGGTTACATACCCTTGTTTATGACAGTTAATATGTAATGCATCCTGAAATACAACTAGCAGTATGTAATAATTGCAGCGGAATAAGGGTGAATAACTATAACTGATGCCAGAATGAACTAAAACATCCCAATAACATTAATATTCATTATGTGTTCAAATGATAAGGTAGCATATCCTCAATACAAAATACTTAAATAATAAGTCTCCATGATTAGATCAATTCCTTCATACGCTCTAAGGTACGAAGAGTTAGAGTTATGAACATCAAAATAAGATCTAATCTTCGATTGAGGTATGGCTTCTCTTCAATCAATCGGATCCACTGGTCCAACCTGTCCCTCCTTGTCTAGTCCTGATTCAACTTCTATCATCCTAAGATGAATGATAATAGGTCCATAGGGGTCAAATTTACTTGAATCTCAATAAGTTATACAACCCACGTGCACAAGGATAAATTATGCATGATAAATGATAAATATGAACTACATGCTATGCTAAAATCAGTATTTCTCTCCCATTTAGATTCCTCAACTTCTTCAAAAAAACTTAGAGGCACATTTTCTTATAGAGAAAATTTTTCAATTCAACTTTCAAAAACATAACAAGTCATTAGGAAGCGCCACTACGAGGTCCTTGAGTATGAAGGAACCCTCTCCGCTTTAGGGGTCTTGACCGAGAGCCCATAAGCTCTCTAACTTCCTCTTCCCCTCGGGTAAATACTTCTGCTAGATTCTCCGTAAGTGCCATGATCGAGTGGGTTGGAACAGAACCCCCCTGAGACACAGGAAGGCAGTGTCATCGCTCAAAGGGCGCCGACTCCGAATCTCTTCCAAGCCACGGATGCTGGGGCAATCAGAGATAGGCCTTTTATGTACCTTCAAGAGAGAAAGGGGAGACCTCTTCCTACTGGGGTCGTGAGCTGCACCCCAAATTTTAGACAACAACCAACCAATAAAGCGAGATTGGTTTGGAGACATGAGTAAATGATCTATGTTCTCCCGAGCAAGAAGAGCGTTGGTCATGATCCCATTTGAGTTCGCTCTAACCTAGGAACGAACAAATTCTAGACGACTGAGTTCTCACAGGGAAAGGGTAATGTCCAAAGAATTGCAATAGGAATATGCCCCCATATGGCCCGAATTGAAAACTTGTCGTGCTTCCCTTCACCCACAGGAAACTCTCAACTAGCACTGAAAAGAAAGACTTCGTGCTCCATTCTTTGATATGCGAAAGGCGAGACTCTAGCTACACTACCTTACTACTCGTCTAAACACGGAAGCTATACAGGTTGCCTGGGTGCAGCTGAATGCTGTGAGAATGAATGAACTCATGGGTCATTTAGTTCGAGTACTCGTCGTTCGTTGGTTCCAAGGCTAGACGCCATGCCACGCAGCATGACAATAGGATTCTTCATGCATTCGGTAGGAGTTGAGTGGGAGTCAACCCTTGAAAATCCAAAACCTCCTCGACCTGGCAACAAAAGGGGAATCACACAAAACATGCCCCCATACAAGCCTTGCACAAAATTAAGGTTCGCCACACTGGTAGTGCCGGACCAAAGATTCCCAGTGAACCATTCGATATTGTCAAAACTAGCATCACTAGTCTCACAGGAAGCCGCGAGGCTAGGGTGAGGACTGGAACCATGGGCTTCGCCTCGAGCTCCTCCACGAGTGGTATGATGGGAAGCCATAGAAGAATAGGAGAACTGGGATGATGAAGATACTGAAGTGATAACGATAGAAGGCGAGAGGGTAAGAAAGGGACGGAATGGGTATGGAACAGGGACTACAACTCTTTAAAGAATAAAGCCACGTCTAGGTTTCCTGCAGTCCAACCTCAGAATGACGCGTGTTTGATTGGAAAAACCATTTCTAAAAGGTGGGACGCTTGACAGAATGTGGGGAAGTGGAACCAGCGAAGCTGTACGATCCTGGGAAAAATCATCTTAATAGTGGAAAAAAAGAAAAAAGAAAATAAAAGAAAAAATCCCCATCATGAGCGCAATGAGAATTTCTGGGGTAGCTAATGAGGGCAAAAACCGCCAGAAAGGTTTGAAGGAAGCCTCAAAGTGGATTCTCTAGGCCCGACCTAGTAAATAGGGAAGGCCCAGCAGATGAAAGTCTATTGCCCACATTTTAGCATTTGAACCCCAAAGTGACTGAGATTTGTCCCCTTCACCCAACGTGAGTTTGGTCATAAAACGTACACAAGATGGCCTGCTGAGTGGATGTGCCCCCTGATTGGGGAAGCTTACTGATATCCATGTCGCATTAAATTCCCTGATATGCATAATCGGAAGACATGGGATAAGCATGCAAAAAACGTGATCGGGTTATCTCATTAAATGCAGCAGCATGGCCCATTAGGAAATGGGGAGGGGCAGTTAGGCCATTGAAGGAGTACGACTACCAGATGCCAAAGGGAGAATATAAGTAAGAAAAGGAAGAGGAACCAGAGTTACGTTCAATCACCATTTTCCAAGTTAGTCGTAAAGTACATTTCCCTAATTGACTTAGGCGTCGGAGGCTCCCCTTCGCCAATGGGAGCAAACCGTGCTCAGGCATCTCATCTTATTAGGTCATGTTTTCATGGGAACTCTATCCTAGGTGTGCGTAAAACGTCATCAACAACAAATTATTTTTGTCATCTTTAAATGTCCAAGTCTCTAGACACTAAAATTTGTACAAAAATAGTTTTGTCTGACTGAGCTTAGAATTATAGAATAATGTTATAACTATTCTATGATGTTCATCCTCATACAAAATCAAACTCAAATACAGTCAATGATCTCTCTTCATTTTGACAAAAAACATGATGCCAAACGGATCTCAAATCATTAATATTAACCTCAAATCAAATTGAACAAGATCTTCTGGCTAGCTATTGTTAACCACCTTATGCTGGGTTAATATGATCTTATTTCTTTGCATCATGAGTGGAGGTGACGAATTAGTTATGTGAATTCTTTGATGTTTAAATATTCCTATTACTAAGAAAGAAAGAAAGAAGAAAATAAAAGAGAAACAAATTAGACGAAATACAGCTTGACTTTCGGGAATACTTAAGTTTTTCGAAGACTACACTACTATTTACTAATTTAAAGAAATTTAAATTACATTATTCTGTTAAAAATTATTCTTAGTGTATGGAGTAATAATCATATATAGAAATGAGAGTCTAAGAAATTAACCAATTTATTATCTTTATAGTAGAATAATAAACTTTATTTTATAATTTTTCATACTTAAATTCCACTCAATTAATAACTGAAGTAATTGCATTAATAAATTGGAGAATATCTGTTGTGTCTCTGCATTAATTAATTCGATGCATTATGAGGTATGTACAGCATGCCTGCCACTTTGCATTCGTCCTTCAAAAATTGGCAAGATGTTTAATTTTCATTGTGTATAAGTTTGTAAAATGTAAAATAAATAGGTGAATACGGCCAATTGTATCTCTGCATTTAAAACATAATCTAGGTGATCAGGCCAGACATGTCTGCCAAGTTGAACTATAGTACCCCATAATTGGTATAAAAACAAAGGTTTGATTTTCGTGGTTGTTGTTTCTAGTGGCCCCCACCACACTAGCAAATTAAGTATGGCTAGCAATCTTACCTAAAATATTAATTTCTTTTGTCATCCTATAATTTAATGTGCATGCCTTTTAGTTGGAAGTTTGTAAAACCTCATAAACTATTTACCACCTTTAAGAGTCTCGAGTCAAAATAAATAGATTTAGACAATCCAGAACCTTAAATTACCTCGCCACCTCATCAACAAGCACATGGCTTCCAAGCATGTTTCTTCATGTACAAAGATTAATATAAATAGATAGAAACTAGAGATGTCCACTTTCTTTTTAGTCTTTTCCTCCTATTTTCCAGTTTCTAAAAGCAATTGTAAATCAAATAAAGAGAAGAAATGTTTCTCATCCAAGGTTCATGAAGGATATAAAACCGAAATAGTGGAGCACTTCTTAGCAGTTTCATATGAAAAATTTATCGGCTCTGCAAATAGTAGCTTGAACAATGTAAGTGAAGTAAAAAAGTATACATTGTTCTCATAGGAGTCTAAGAAGCAAGCCACAAAAAGAAAAACGGTTAAGGAATTTTTTGATGCAGCATATAAAAATTTGCTTAATTACCTTAACTTGGAAAAACTATCCCAAAAGGTAACCACGTTTTTGTTAGTTACTTACTATGGACTATGTTTCCTATCCGGAAAAATAAAATAAAAACAGTGCCTTATTATTAGTTTCCCTTTACATTGTATTCTCTCATTGATGATAGGAACCAAGAAGTGGAAGAGTTGAGCCAAAAGGAGAGGGGCAAAGTTGTGTAACCCCAACCCAAGATTCTATTTCAACTCCACTGATTGTAGGAACCAAGAAGAGGAGGAAAGTTGAGCCAAAAGAAAAAGGGCAAAGAAGCGTAGCCCCAAACCAAGATTTTATTTCGAGTTCACTGATTGGAAGAACCAAGAAGACGAGTGCTGAGTCTAAAGGACAAGGACAAAGTAATGTAGCCTTAGCCCATGGTTCTAATTCAGATCCAATCATTACAAGAACAAAGAAGAGGAGCGTGAAGCCAAAAGGAATGGGCATAGCAGTGTAGCCCAAGCCCAAGGTTTTATTTCAGCTTCACTAATTGAAGGAACCAAGAAGATGAGCATTGAGCCACAAGGAGAGGGGCAAAGCAGTGTAACCCTAGCCCAAGACTCCATTTTGGCTGATCCTATACTAGAGCCAAAAGGTAACCGTATCGTTACTAATTACATTATGTAGATAGTAAAAGTAATGTTTGGTGTTTCTCTATATCATTTACTCTCATTAATTGCAGGAAATAATAGGGGTAGTAGAGTATCCAAATCTAGAAGAATGTCAAACCAGTGTAATCTTGTTCCAAAATTCTATTTTGGCTAACCTTATACTAGAGCCAAAAGGTAATTATATCATTGCTAATTACATGATGGAGATAGCGAAAGTGGTGTTTGGTGTTTCTCTGCATTGTTTACTCTCACCGATTGTAGGAAATTACATAGTGATAGTGGAGAATCCACCCAACCTAGAAGAATGGGAAAGCAATGTAGTGCTTTTCAAAGATTGTATTTCACCTTCACTGATAGCAGGAACCTTGGGGGCGAGATTTGAGCCAACAGGAGAAGGGCAAAGCAGTGTAGCTCCAGCCTAAGATTTTATTTTAACTAATTCTATACCGAAAGTTAACTGCATGGTTCCTAATTACACGATAAATATAGTAAAAATAGTATTTGGTGTTTCTTCAACTATTTACTCTCATTGATTGCGAGAAACAATAAGGGGGTTATTGAGACGATTAGTATAGAAGAATGGAAAAGAGGTGTAGTCCAGTTCGCAAATTTTACAGGCAATCCTATACATGATCAAGCTAGACTTACAGAAGAGAAAGACAACATTGCTGGATTGGATGCATCCCTTACAACATTTTTGAACTATAACGAAGAACCTGGTGTGCTAAATAATCTTCCCCACATTCTCCAATATAATGAGGGTGTATATTTCCATCATAACAATGGCCAAAATGATGTGGGTTTATAAAATCCAAGCCCAAGCTACTAGATGTTGGGAGGTTTATTGGCTTTGTTTATGCTTTTCACCTATTTTGTGTCTGCAACAGATCATGGGCTTTACTTCTTCGTTTCTACCTAAAATTTGTTTCTATATGTACTTTATAACTCTTTTATAGATATTTTAAAAACATTTTTAAAAAAAAAGTAACTATACCATTTCATGAAAAATAATCTCAATTTTACAGAACTATCCTCAATTTAAAATAGAGTTGTAAGTTTATCATTTTTCTTTATTTATCCTCTTATTCGATATGGCTATGGAGTGGCAACTATTGATATCTGATTATTGGGTAAGGTTGTGGACCAGCCCAGATGGTTGCCCAAGATAGAGGAAGCCCAAAGATGTTGAAGGGCATTCAATTAGCTATGTGTAAGCTTGGTGTGTCAACACCCCAATTGTTGGGGACTTGTTATAATTATAAGAGAAATTAAAAGCTGATACTTTTTCATTATTGTGTTACCTATTTCAATAATGTGTTTATTATATAAAAAAATAGGCTTGCAAATATAGTTTTTCTTAGAATAAATCTATTTTCCATCCAATGAAGTTAAAATAATGAAAAACAACTTTCCTCTATTAGAGATGTGCCATATTCATGGGATGACTGGGATGATACAACCATTTAAGGCTATTGTGTAGTAGTGTTCTTTTTTCTAATTATTTTGATATAGTGTAATCAGAAAAGCAAAGTCCTAACTCTTCATCCCATTATTTCTGAACAAGCCCTTACATAGGAAGATTATAAGGGTTTTCTTATTGGTGAAAGTAACTACATTGAGAATAGTGACAATGGCAGAGCAGAGATCTAAAAGATAGAATAGAACAATACATAGACAAAGTTGAGAAATTTTGAATGATTTATTGACACAAACTCAAAGGAACTGTACCTCCCTAGTTTGAGCCGAGTTTGAAAGTGATCACTTATACCCAAGATCTAGGTGGACATCTCTATTCAGATGCCATTTATATGTAGTTGCAGCTTGCCATTTGATTATCTCATTCTTCTCAAATATGTTGCAAATTCATAGTTCTTGTTGAATAAATAATTCATATTGCTTGTCTATCACTCTTATTTTATCATATAATTGGAAGTTACTTAAATCTCTAATATTCCCTATTCCTTGTGTATTATGGAAATCCAACGTTGAAATTATAATCCACCAAGAAAGTTAAAGCTAAGCTTCGTCATATCTCCACCTAATTGAATCTCTAGACTTTTTCACCACTCCAACTTGACTTGAACTTCATTCATTTCAACATCACAGTATATCTTCGAAAGATCTCAGAGAACATAACTATTATGCAGGCCGTTGAGCCCAATGTTTCAAGCATCATATAACTCTATACCCGCTTATAGATTTTGAAAATAACAAATGAGTTCAAGTAACACTTATCTCAATTTGTCAACATAAAGTATTCTTGATGACGAAGAACATCAACAAATCAAGCAAGAGCAAGAAAAATAATTTTTTTATAAGTAAAGCTGTTAGAGTATCTCTTTGTACATATCCACCTCATGCTAGGACGTATATGATAGTACCTCTACAAGGTGCTTGTTTGCCCACAAGTTGGACTAGCTTCACTTTCTAGCACTCGCAACTATTTTCTTCACCAAACCAATGGAGTGATCCTCATCTTCTTTCCACTCAACTCCATTGATGGTCTGTCCCCTTGTGCTAGTGGGGCCCTCACAAGAGGTTAGTAAACCACATGTTCAAAGATAAAATTGGGAGAAACATGGAAGTGTTGTGATGCCCCCAAATTCCGCTTGGGATAAGACAGACATTTGAAGCTTCAGGACATGCAACACAAGGTTACCTGTCCCCATTCATGACAGTTAAAGATGCAATGTACCTAGCATGCATATAGCAATATGCAATATTCGTAGCAGATATGTTTTTTTTCTTTGAGTAATACTATGTACCAAACTAATAACATCCCAAATGATTCTAAAGCATATTACATAAAACATGAAAGTGATACATATCCATGATTACATCACAAGTCCAAAAGATCTGTAATCTCAAAGATACAGGAGAAAGAGCTCCATAAGTACAAGCATAAAACAACTACTAGGATAGTCCATGGAGTAACTCGCATAACTCAACTAAGAACGCCAAAATACTATCCATAAATTTGATCATGGAGGCTACGAGCTTTGCATCATGTCGGCGCTGCCTATTCGACCTCCTCCAATCGTCCAGGCTCCACTCCATCTCTTGATCCTGGCACATCGCCTACCATTAGGGGGAATGGTAGTTGGGACTATCACGACTGAGATTTGAATACAAATCTCAGCAAATTAACAGGAAACTTAACATACAGTTTACGGATGCAAGCATGACAATAAATGCATGAATGCATAATCATAGTCATAAATAAGCATGACGTGACTTAACATTTAACATGGTGTGAACTCAACATGGACTAAACTTGAAACTTGATGTGACATGAGCTGGAACGTGAACTGACTTGAACATAAACTGAACATGTACTTGAGCTTGAATAACATGAACTTGAATGTAATGTAACATGAACTTCAACTTGAATAACATGAGCTTGAACGTAAAATATATAAACTTGGAATCTTGTTCGATAAATAGACATGATTAATAAACATGAACATATGGGTGCTACCCAATTCCTGATTGAGCTGAGTTATTGCATATTTTATACATTTAGAACCAATATATTTTATTTATTTCATTACATTATTATTGGTTTTAGGTGGAAAAATGGTTAAGATGAATAAATCCGAGTTGTGATTTAAATTGGTTAATAGCATGATTTATGCTTAATTTTATAACTTGTGATTTAATTGGACAATGTTCATTCACATGCACAACATATATATTTTTTTATATTCTATTCTTTTTTTTTCTTTTCTAATTTTTATTTATTTTTATATAGGCAAAGAAATGCATGAGAAAAGTCAAAGAAAAAGGCAAGCTCTTGGTCTCTCACATGCAGATATCTCACACGGAAAAGCAAAGGAAAAAAGAAAAAAAAAAAGAAGGAAACTCACACTCGCAAACGCAAGAGGAGGAATTCAAAAGGCACACGGCTCCTTGAGGGCCAAAAGAAAACTCACGCAAGCACGTTGGGTATTTTCTTCTTTCTTTTTCATAAGGATGCCAAAAAAAAAAAAAAAAAAAAAGGAGAACGCACGAAGCGCCGCTTGAAGAATCTCGAGGATCCAACTGCTGCGCTCCAGCCTTCTCCTCCATTGCCTACCATCTCCATCTCCATTCATTTGGCTTGCTCTTTTCATTCCCTATTTTTTTTATTTAATTTCAGTTTCAAGTTTATGCAATATTTTTGAGATTTTTGGCTTAGAAGTTTGGGTAATTTATTTGCTATTTATTTTACTTAATGTCGTTATTTTTCTTGCTCTTTTGAGTTTTCATTTAACAGTGATTACAATTGCTATAAATTGATTTTGAGAATTTTTGATTTGAATACAAGGATGATCTCTAGAATCTTGATTTTGGAGCTTTTCAATTCTCAGTTCATATTTTGTCAATTACTTTCTAATTTAGTTTAATTCTTATCTTAGTTTTATTAATCTCTTAATTACATTACTATTAGATTGATTAAAGCTTAATTAGGACTTAAATAATTTCAGTTTTATTATTTAATTTTCAGATTAATTAAGATTGTTTAGTTTAGTTGATTCTTTGATTGTTAATTTCAATTTGTTAGTCTTTTACATTTCATTTCGACACTCAAAAATTCAAAAATATAAATCTAGTCCATGACTAGTGCCCTTTTCATTCTTGTTGCACTCTTCCATTCATTGCACATACCACCATTTTTATTTTCTCTTTGTGAATATTTTTATCATTTTAAACGAGTTTGATTTTAAGTAACTTTCCCTGAGGAGACGATTTAGGAATTTATTCTTAATTATTACGCGACATCCTCCTGCACTTGGGATAGCCTTTGTGCTACTCATTTTTGAGTGAGTCAGTTCCCCTTGATTTGTGTGTCCCTACCGATTACCGCATCACGACACATGTATCTCCACTAGTTGTAAGTTCATTAACATACGTGTCAGTTCATAGGCATCTGCACCTGCTGTGGAAAATTCGTACGTCAGGTCATTTGTTTATCTTCACAGGTACCTGACTTTACGTGATAGATTATATAGTGTAACAAACAAATATTTCATGATAGAATATATAATGTAATAGATTGTGGCGCCTCCAGGCCCCGCTTGGTATTGAACGGTGACTGAAACGCCGGGACATGCAATACAAGGCTACATACCCCCTCCCGGTACATGACAGATAAGATGCAATGCACTTATGTATACTAACAGTATGCAATATATCGCAGCGGAATAAGTAATTTAAATGTTGTACCAGAATAAAACTAAGTAGGTCATGATTGAATCCGTTCGTTTCTCCGGCTTGAGATCATCCCTAGCCTTCATCATCATCCTGACTCGTTACTCTTGGTCCTGCTAAAGATTCTACCATTCTGAGTTGGAAATGGTAGTGAAAACTACCAAGGTAAGATTTCAAAAAATCTTAGTAAGTAAACAAACAACATACAATAGATAACATAAGCATATAATGATAAACCATTAGATGAATGCATGGACATGTACTTGACGTAAAACTTGACTTATGCAACTTGACCTTTTTCAAAAGACATGTAACAAAATCCGTAGACTTTTTCAAAAAACATCTTTGACATCATTTCATATCTTGTTAATCACGTGATCTAAAACGTATCATGTCATATCATATCATATCATAACACATGGTGGACACATCACTGCTCCCCTATGCACCGCATGTTCCTGCTAGTTACCGCACCACCAACGGTCCGTACACCATGGTGAATACGTCTTATTCATATTCATTATAACACGACAGTACTTTGTCTAGTTATTTGCCTTAGTCATGTCACCCACTAGAGTTAGGTGCTACCTCGCTCCGGCATCTTTTCCAAACAGATTCATCCGAGGCACACCGATGGTTCTTTGTCGGCCCAGGGGTTAACACTCTATTCTTAAGACTCCAAAGTAGACATAGGAGTTCCATCAGGACATTCCCCCGTCGTAGCATTTGAGGTCATGATAAAACATTTACAGACACTTTTCTTTGAAAAACCTTTTGTTCCCAAATGCATGTGACATGAGACTTAAGACATACTCCTTCTTACACTTGACATGTGACACATGAAATGCTATGCATGAAATAATCAAGCGTAACATATTCAAATCATGGCATGATAACATAAAACACATGAAATAGCAAACCAACTTCATGAACATAGAAGAACATGACTTGGCCGAAACTTTCAAGACTTACAAAAGCTTGTTGCAAATCATCATCTTAACATAAGAGGAAATCCGAAACATCATAGACCATAGATCATGGCAAAGTCATCATATAAAACTGAAACATTATACACATTTGATCATGGCATGGTCATCATATGAATCCAAAACATCATACACATTAAAACATGAAATAACAAGCATACACAATTGCAACCAAAGATGCAAAGTTTACACAACATATACTAATATTATCCAAGGTAAGTTGAGGGTCTACTTACAAATTTTTCCTTCCTTACAAAGAGTATAATCTTCATGAGATGAAATAAAAGCGTACTAACATTAGAGAGATCCTCAATTGAAACATAAACTTATAAAATCTAGCAAGAGTTTCATTTTGACCTCTTGACGCTAAAACATTGAACATTAAGTTTTAAGCCTTCAACATTGCCATCAAATCCTAAATTTCTCCAAGCTTAACAACTCTGTTTACTATCCATTCTAGACCCGTTTCCAACCTCACAATATGATTTCTCAATCATCTTACCACAGAAAATACGTCATTAGAAGAATCCTAAAATTGTTCACTGCACTTGGCCTAATGTCATACTTGAAATTACCTTACCCGAAATTAAGTACTTTATCTAACTCTAGGACAGAACTCCAAAATGTGTTCATCTTTTTTATTCAAGACATATGACTAAGAGAAAACACCATCCATCCATCGCATGTTTGGTCATCAAACCATAAAAACTGGGACTTTATTCAAGGTATCTTGCTGCCTTTGTACTTGTGATTCTTAAAACATCAAAGCGTCTAAAGTTCTTCTAAACATGATCATGATCTGTAACAACCCCGCCCTAGGAAGGGCAGGATCGCTACGTACATACATGTTCTTTTCTTTTATGCCTTGCTCCCCAGCATCTTTGTCATTACCTGGACGTTTAAAACATTTAAAACAAAAGTGAGTCGAATACTCAGTAAGAAGTACATCATGCTTTTAACTTATTAACCACGTAATCTTTTCTTTTGAAAACGTGCATATATAAGCATTTGCTAATCGTGGCAATGCTTTCATGCATAAACAGTTTAAGGAATAAACCATACTTCCATGCATAAACATTTAAGAAATAGGCAATAACAATGCTTTCATGCATAAACAGTTTATGAAATAACTATACTTTCATGTTTCACTTTCTTTGGCCGATACACACTATTACACCCCGTGTATTAGGGTTAGTGGTCTTCCTTTGGACCTGGATTCCGCCCGTGGCCACAAGTTTGGAATCCCTTTCAGTCAGGGGACAGCACTGGGTGCACTACTAGTACTACTTACCCAGCATTGCAATCTGCCCATTCCTTTAGTACCATTTTCATTCATGTAGCCGTTATATATTTTCATACATTAAAATATTTATTCAATCATTTCTTTCTTTCATTCATGTCAGTCCTTTCTTTTCAGTCGTTTTCATTTAACAGTTCATTCATAGAAGAACATCATTTAAAATCATGAGCTTAAACATTATCTTTCATGGCATCCATAAAACATCAGTTCATAGGAACATTTTAAAACACTTTCTTCGTGTCATTTAAAGCATCAGTTCATAGGGACATTTTAAAACTCATTTAAAGCATCACTTGAAGCATTAGGCATGAAACATTCATTTCCTTTCCTTTGCAATCAAAACATTTTCATCATCTTTCTTACTCCGATGCACATGCATTTTTATGAACAAGATACATTTTCATGCTATACTACATATAGGAATAATCAATAAGTTTATTGAAAGAGCATGTATGGAAATCTCATGACTTAGAACCTACGTGCATGCATTACCTTATACACATACACACAATTATAATCGATAGGGTGTTTAACAGGAGCTATCAAGAAAGGGCTTGTACATACTAATTCGTTTACACTTTTCTTTAGAAGAGCATTTGCAATAAGCGAGAGAGAGAGAGATACATTCTTTTATAAAGAGAACTTGGTGTAAGAAGCATGGTCATAGCTACTTACCTCTATGCTCCTCGATACTTCCAACGTCAATATAAGTTCTATTCCAATAAATAGCATAAGCGTGCTAATACTCATACAATATTTTTTAACCCTCCCTTTAAAAGAGAAAGCCACGATATTATAATCTAACGTCCCTTCTATGCTTAGCATTAACCCAAATGACTACTCATCACCTCAACTTACAAGAGAAATAACTTAATATTAAGACATGCTAGCTATCCATGAAAAGACTATTTTAAAAGCTTACATGAAAAGTAGTTAAGAATTCATAGGCTTCAAGCAAGGTCTCTTTGGTTCAAGCTCATTTTGGATTATAGACATTAGGAGATCTGAAAATTTTCAACAATGGGCTTTAAAATAGATTTAGGCATCTCAAGTAGGCTAAACAAACTTAGGAACCGTGCCCCTTTAAATTAACTTGTAGTCTCTCATTATAAAAAGGTTAGCTTATCAATATTTTGGACTACTGGATTAGGTAGAATTTAACCAATCGAGGGACAACATAAATAGGCTATTTTTACATCAAGACATGGCATGACATGGACTTAGGAATACTTGGACAGCTTTACATATCATAATATATCATGCACAATTAATCTCCTATACCTAAACCAACTATGCTATAAACTAATCACACAAGCAATATCTAAATAGTTTAGATAACATATCCCATTAAAATTAGAGTAGCATGAAATATAACAAAGTTACCCATCAAGCAACTTTAAAACCTTTAAACACTCAAGCTTATGCTTTACCCACTTAATACATTTTAAAAGCAAGAAATAAAATTACAAGACCCAAGCAAAACCTTTAACCGAACCTCTTAGCATTCTAAAAACAGATCACCAATCAACCTCAACACAAAACGCATGGTATCGACATATATACATTAAAATCACACTAATCATCACCTATGATTAAACCAAGTTTAATAACAACATAGCATTTTTGAAATATAAGAAAATACATAGCAAAACAATTATAATACCATTCGGTTTGGGCCAAAAACAGGGCATACATATTATTCGCAAGATGGTAAATTAACAACACCAAAATACAAGCTAAAACAACTTAGTGAGCTTCCAAAATACACTAAAATCAAATGAGTCAAATTAGGGTTTTTACCTTAGTGGTGTTTCTTTAGTGGTGTTTCCGTTAGGACTCTAATCTGGTGTGCTTGAAAGCAAGGCCTTAGCCGATAGGTGGCCATTACCAGCGAAAACGCCAGCAATTCCATTGGCGAGTATCTTGGCTCTACCACTCTTAAAGCCCGACTGGTTTAGTAAATGGGCTTTTGCACCTTGTCCTCCTCCCATACCAATGCAGCCGTGATAGAAACAATTGTGACAGATAGGTAGAAGTACAATGTCTCTCCAATCACCGTTTGGCTTAAAAGGGGTGGATTGGTGAGTTATTCTTTGAGTCGGGAGAATGCCTCTTGGCACATTTGTTGGTCGATTGGGAAATGAATTGTTTGAGTGCTGTGATTCTTCCTGCAAGCCTCTGCACCTTGTTGATGGTTCAAGGAGACTTCATGTTGATTACATCTTGGATCCTCTCCATATTAGTTTTGATGCCCCTTTGTTCTTTAAATATCTGATTAACTAGCCTCTAATAGGTGGCCTCATCATTCTTAAGGCTGAAGGGCATCACTCGGTAGTAGTAAAGACCTCAGTCCCTAATGAAAACGGTCTTCTCCTCGTCTTCTTGCTCATCTGAATTTGATTGTATCCAGAGTTGGCATCCATGAAGCTTAGCATCTTGTGTTCGGCCATCAAGTCGACGATCAAGTCAATGCCCAACAAAAGGAAGCTGTCTTTTGGGCACACCTTGTTCAGGTCGGTGAAGTCTATGTACATTCTCTACTTGCTATTCGACCTTCGTACTAGGATCGCGTTGGAAAGCCATATGGGGTTATGGGCTTCCCAGATGAATCCCAAAGCCAGTAGCCGATTGACCTCCTTTGCTATCGCGGTGTACTTCTCAGCGTTGAAGCTTCGCCTCTTTTGCCAGACCTTCCTTGTGTCGGGATTCACACTCATGTGATGCTTGATTATGTTCCTATCGATCCCGGGCATGTAAATGTGGTGCCAAGCAAATACATCCTGATGTTCGGTGAGGAGCCGTATTAATTGGGACCTTGTCTCGCTACTCATCCTCATCCCTATTCTCACCCTCCTCTCTAAGTGTGTGATGTAAAAGGATATCAGTTCGACTGGATTGTCGGTCTCTCCTTATTTCAAGTTCCGCTCGTCCCAAGTCTCTGCCTCTCGGTCAATGAGTTTGGGAGAAAGAGCTTGAGATGTGACTCGAACTAGTTATGTTGTGTGCTTTCCCACCTCGGTGTCTCCAAGCTCCTCTGCCCTCAAAGATGGCCCCGGTGCTTGTTCCCCTACTTCAGGTGTGGGCCTCGCCACTTGCTCCTCTGCCTCTGCGGATATGTCTTCTCGGTAGGCTAGTGCAGCGTCGTGGTTGTGGGCCATTGAGGAGCAAGTTGCGGTCAGCGTACAAAAGGCACGTTGATGCTATTAGACCAAAATAATTTTGGATCCCATAGATGACGCCAACTGTTAATGCGTGTTTTATAGCCACCAGTTGTGACGATGCTCTGGGTACCTGCAAGGGTGGAGGAAAGAGTGGTTGGGTGCGAACATGTCATCTCCAATGCCAAAGTCAGAATCTCTAAAAAAACAGAGGTAAGAAAAGTGTCCAAAAAAGTCAACCAGAGTGATCGAACATGTAACCTCCTTCTTGTTGCCAGCCTTTTCCTCCTCGTAGGGGTCCTGTCCACTAAGACTGTCATACGGCTGCATTCAATGCGGCAGCCCCTTGTCAGCAACTGGATCTTCTGTCGAGACTCCCCACTCGCGTGCCATGCAGGCACATTTAATGCAGAATGTCTGCTTCACGTGCGATTCGGGCGCATTTACTATGACCTAGGCCTCCCTCACAGGAGGTTGGGCCGGGCTAGGCCCACCCATACCTCAGGCCCAAAGGCTTTACGGGCTTCGGCCCAATCTCAGAAAGGGGCGAAATATCTATTGATTCCATTCCAATATCTATCCAAGTGACTCTCAATCATGTTTTTCTTTTGTTTCAATTTCAGATATAAAAAGGAATTTTTGTAGATTTTTGGCTAAAAAGAATATGAGAGTGTGGCTTATTTAAATTTATAGGTGCACGTGTAGCGCCTGTTTTCTAGTGCAATTTAATAGAGTTTTAGAAATGTTGAGATGTGAATTACTGATATTCCTTAAAAAATTTCTTTGTTTTTTATTTTGTGCACAAAGGTATAAAAGACTCTATAAATAAAATAAAGCATGCTTTTAAAATTAAATTAGAGCTTACAACAGTATTCATTAAAATTTAATTATAAATTCATAAGTTTACAATTACCTAAGGCTAGGTTTGGATACAAAAAATATTTCATTTCATCTCATCTAATCATTACAATTTTCTTAAATTTTCATACAAAATACAATAAACAATTCAACTTTTTCAAATCTCAAAACAATAATAATATTAAAAAATAATATTCTAACAATATTTTATTCAACTTTTAACTTTCATCTCAATTCACAATATGAAAGTAGGCATCTGTTATTTTACCTTGGGCAATGGCCCATCCTTAAAACTTAGTCTTCACTTTAAACCTGAATGACACATCTATTTAAAGTAAAATGAGTATTGCTTATACAATAAACATTGTATTATAAATTTTCAGTTAGACATTCTTCATTCTAAATAAAGTCTCTTTCGAAAGCTCATTACTTTCATTCACCTTCACGTTCTATCGCATTCTTTGCTGAATAAAACATTTAGGGACATCACAATCATTTCCATGTAATATATTATTATCACTTTCATTAGTTAGTACACATTCATTTCCATACACATTATCTCATTCTGTTTCTGCAATATTTCATTTGCATAAAAAATTATTTTCTTTCATTTTCATTTTCCTTTAGAAAACTCTAAAAATGTTTGAACATATTACTTACTTGTACTTCATGCCATTCTTATTTCATATAATCCATTGATTCGCATGTTAGATGGTAATCTACATATATACATAACCTTACATCGTTTGTGTACAACTTATTATTATTATTATTTTCATTGTCTAGTACACACTGTTATACCCCGTGTATTACGGTTAGTGGCTATTGTAACCTTGATTTCGCTTGTGACCATGGGGTTAGGAATCCATTCACATGGGATGGTGTCACAGGGTGCACTATTAGTGGGCCGATCTTGGCAGTGCAATCTACCCATTCGTTAGTACCATAACTGTAACACTCCACGTCTTTTTAGGATTTTAAAACTAGAGGAAATGAATGTTACTAACCTTATATAAATATTTACATTTTAATGCCATGTTTAAAAGATCTCATTAAAAACCATGAAAATTAGAGTACTTTATTAAAGAAAACCTCCCAAAATAAAAATATCAATAGCACTTATTGAAAGAAATAAAATAATTACGTTTACATCGTGCCATAAACATAATAACAATCTAAGTTTCTTAGTCAAACATTAATATTCTCTAGTAACATCAATCTAATAGCATACATAACATTAACTTCAAAGTATAAAAGATTAGTAATGAATAACTTCTGAAGTTTTCCCATTCTTCTTATTGAGCCCCTCAACTTTTTTCTAATTACCTTAATATTTTTATTTTATTGTTCCATATCGTTCTCTTAATTGCAAAATCAAAATTTTCACTTCACCTAAAATGATCATTTACTTACCCATCTCTCAACTCCTCGAACTATTTAAAAATGATAATTTGTTGCATAAAAGAGTATTCGATTTGCAATTTCTAAAAGACCTTTTAATTTCCACTTCTCAAAAGCCTTCAAATTGTACTTCAATCATAATTACTACATAAAAATCAGGTTTTTTTTTTCATTTTCTTTTCCTGAGACTTTTTTCTGTACATAGCGCAAGCGTGCAAACAGTATTAATTCTTTACCTCATTACGAGAGCCAAAACTAGAAAAGTCATGCTATCTTCCCTCAGCGATTTGACAGAACTCTCCCTTCTTTGGTTCTTATCTCTCTTCCTAGAACACAGGCCCAGCGTGAAATTCCAACGACGTCAGCCACTTTTCGAGCTCTATTTGGCACAGTTGACGCCATGTTCTCCTCCACCGGCTGCCGACCACCTAAAACCTCTACCTCTGAACGAACATTCTTTTTGTCACAGGTGCTTAGGGGGCAGGTTCTTGAAAAGGAAGAAGGGATGTGTTGTTGTGAAGAGGGGTAGCAGGAAGGGGATGAAGTAGTAACGACTTTAACTGCCATTGGGATGAAACGGGGAGTTTTGGTTTAAGTGCTGCATATTGTAAATAGAGGTTTGTTGGTGTCGTTTTGTTTGTGAAGTCCTGAGTTTTGGTTTTTAGTTAAACGGTGTGTTTTGTCTTTAGGAGTCATAAGGTGCGTTTTACGTTTTAAGTCCTTGCATTTTGGTATTCCTTCATGCTCTACGTGTATAAAAACAGTGCGTGGCCTGTGTAAACTTCATGCTTTGATCATTGAGCTTAATACGATTGGGAGGTTGGGAATTCCTCGAAAATTCTCTGTCAAGACTCACAAAGGGAATCTTGCATTGAAGTCCAATTTCTATCTCATTGTGTAATCTTGTTTTCTCTTCTCTTGTGAATTCTTCTATGTTCTAGTGTTATGGGCAGTGCAGTAGTGTTCTTGATATCAAGAACGTTACAAGTAGTATTAGCAGTAGTCGATCCTTACAAGGAGGTTCTGATGGCAGAGGTTACACTTGTAGCATTGAAAGGTCAGCAAGAAGGATTTCAAAGGCAGCAAGAAATGGTGCAGAAGTAGTTAGAGCATCATCAGCAGGCAATTTCTGGGATAACAGAAAGGTTAGACCAAGTTTCGGATATGTTGATATCTTTGGTTGAATCTGTTAATGTCAATTCTCATAGAGATAGAGAGGTTTCTAATGAGCCTAGAAATAATGAAGAGAGGAGTGTTTTTCAGAGGGTTTTTAGATTAGATTTTCCACATTTTAGTGGTATTGATCCTGCTAGTTGGATCTTTAAGGCCAATCAGTACTTTGATTGTTTTCAAGTACCCTTTCATTAGAAGCTAATGGTGGCATCGCACCATATGGAAGGAGAGGCATTGGTGTGGTACTAAAATGCCGTGGATTCTCGGCAGTTTAATTCTTTGTAGTCTTTAGTTGTGGCATTGCAAAAAAGATTTGGGCCATCAGCATTTATGATCCAATGGAAGCTTTAACCAGGTTGAAGCAAACTACTTCTGTTAGTTTGTATACATCACAATTTGAGGCATTGTCAAATAGGTTGGAAGGCTTGTCTGAGAGGCATAAAATGAGTTGATTTATCAGTGGATTAAAAGATGAGATTCGAATTCCTGTGAAGATGTTTAATCCACTGAATCTTGGGTCTGCTTTTGGTTTGGCAAAGTTGCAAGAAGAGCTTGTGCTATCCTCAAGAAAATCTTGGAGACAAAATGGCCGTTATGCTGATAAAGGGCCAGTTGACAATGTGGGGCTTGTTGATCTAGCTAATCAAGGCCAAAAGGGTTTGTTTCCTCTGAAGAAGGTGAATTCTTCTTAGATGGATGAAAAAAGAATAAAGGGATTGTGTTACCACTGTAAGGAGAAGTGGAATCCCAATCATGTGTGCAAGAACCCTAGGGTGTATTTCTTAGATGGGGAAAGTAGTGAACTACAAGAGTTAGTTGACAGTGTGGATGAAGTTAAGGCTCAGTTGCTGCCAGAATCTAATGAATTGGTGAAGAAGGGAATTGAGGAACTTGAGGTTTCTATCCATGCCATTTTTTGTTGTATTAATAGTAATGCCATGAACTGTTGGGCAAAATAGGCTCATTTTCTGTTGAAATTCTTGTAGAATCAGGAAGTACTCACAACTTCCTAGATCCTTTGGTGGTAAAAGCAGCAAGATTGAAGGTGGTCGAAGATGGAGGTCTTCAGGTGAAAGTGGCAAATGGCACTAGCATAATCAGTCAAGGCAGATGTGAGGAAATGATTAGTGTTTAAGGAACTAAGTTTCTGGTTCCTTTCCATGTTCTGACTCTTAGGGGTTGTGATATTGTATTAGGAGTTCAATGGCTTAAAACATTGGGTCCTATTCAGTGGGATTTTACAAATATGTCAATGCAGTTTGAGGTTGGTGGTAGGAAGTTGTTTCTGCAAGGGTTGTTGTTTGAGAAGGTGCATGTAGAAGCTGGAGTTCACATCAAAGATTTAAATTTCGTACCGTACCGGCCGGTACGGCCGAAATTTTTCGCTTCGGCCGTCCGGCCGGTACAGGTACTATACCTGTTCCGTACCGGCCAAAATACCGGCCGTACCGGCCGATACCGGCCTCAATTTCGGCCTGTACCGGCCTATATTTCGGCCGGTACCGGCCGATATTTCGGCCTGTGTTTTTTTTTTTTTTTCATTTTTTCAAACTACAAACTTATTTTTTAACCCTCAATTCAGACTAGACTATTTATAATTTATATATATATGTATTTGTATATAATTTATTTATATATAGACTATTATTTTAGAATATAATTTTTATATATATTTATATATATAATTTATTTATAGATCGACTATCCCGAAACGCTATCCCGAAACGGTACCAGTACCGAAATATTTCGTTCCAGTGCCTTGACCTGTACGCTGTCCGGTACGGTATTCAAAACATTGGTTCACATGATGAAGTCTTCTTTCATTGGGCAACAGGGTTGGCTACTGCAACTTGTAGTAGTTCAGAATAATACAGAGAAGATGCAGCCTTTACCAAAAGTAGAAGAGGTTCTGCAACAATTCAAATCTGTTTTTGAAAAACCAGTTGGGTTGCCTCCACCTCGAGAATTTGATCATCGAATTGTCTTAAAAGAGGGCACTGCTTCAAATTCTATAAGGCCTTATAGGTATCCTCACTACCAAAAAACAGAAATTGAAAAGATTGTGCAAGACTTGTTGACTAATGGTGTGATCAGGCCAACTCAAAGTCTATTTTCCTCACCTGTCCTTTTGGTGAAGAAAGCTGACGGCACATGGAGGATGTGCATGGACTATAGAGCTCTCAATCAGGAAATTGTCAATGACAAATTTCCAATTCTTGTGATTGATGAGGTCCTTGATGAGTTATATGGAGCAAGGTATTTTTCTAAACTTTATTTAAGATCAGGTTATCATCAAATAAGGGTGAGGGAAGAAGATATTCCTAAGACAGTATTTAGAACTCATGAAGGTCATTATGAGTTCTTAGTAATGCCTTTTGGGCTTACTAATGCACCTGCCACTTTTCAAGATTTAATGAATCATGTCTTTAAACCTTTCCTTCAAAAATTTATCCTAGTGTTTTTTGATGATATCTTAGTTTACAGCCAAGATTTAACTTAACATCGTGTGCATTTGAAAATAGTCCTATTTGTTTTACAGCAGCATACCTTGTTTGCTACTAAATGTAGATTTGGGGTCATGGAAGTTGACTACTTAGGCCATATTATATCTGGGGAAGGTGTGAAAGCAGATCCTACCAAGATATCAGCCATGATAGAGTGGCCTCTTCCTAAAACAATTAAGGCTTTAAGAGGTTTTCAAGGCCTAATTGGATATTATAGGAAGTTTATCAAGAACTATGGCTCAATAACTGCCCCACTGACCATGTTGTTAAAGAAGAATTGTTTTGATTGGACTGAGGAGGCTAAAAGAGCTTTTTTCCAACTCAAGCATGTTGTGGCTCATCCTCCAGTTTTGAAACTGCCAGACCTTTCTCAAGAATTTTCCATCGAATGTGATGCCTCAGGAGTTGGTTTGGGGGCTGTGTTTGTGATGCCCCCAAATTCTGATTGGGATCGGACGGACATCTGAAGCGTCAGGACATGCAACACAAGGTTACCTGCCCCCATTCATGACATATAAGATGAAATGTTCCTAACATGCATATATCATTATGCAATATTCGCAGCAGATAATTTTTTTTTTAGCAATACTATGCACCAAACTTATAATATCTCAAATAGTTAAAACATAATCCATGCATACTTAACAAAATCAACATCTAAGATTACAAGATGGGTCTCAGAAGACTGTAATCTCAATACAACGGAGACCTGACTCCATAATTACATTGCCAAAATACACTATTGGGCTAGTTCTTTGAGTAACTCGCGTAACTCGACTAACGATGCCAGAATACTATCCAAAGACCTAATTATGGAGGCTGCAGGCTCTGCGTTGCGTCTAGTCAACCTCCTCCAGTCTACCAGTGTTTGTTCTCTACTTTCATCCTGACACATCGCCTACCATTTGGGGGGAATGGTAGTTGGGACTACCACGGTTAATCAAATCTCAACAAGTTAACAGAAAACTTCCATACAAGTTAAAGGTGCATGGATGGTAGTAAAATCATGAATGCATAATCAAAGTCGTAAGTAAGCATAGCATGACTTGACATATAGTATAGCATAAATGACATAACTTGAACTGAAACTGAAACTTAGCTTGACGTGACATGACATGTATGTGAACTTAAAACATAACATGGACTAGCAACATAGCATGAACGTCAACTTGAAACATAACATGGAGTTGAAACGTAGCATGAACGTGAACATACATAATTTGAACATGAACTTGAACATAATATGAACCTGAGCATAACATAATATAAACGTGAACTTGAAACATAGCATGAACGTACATAATTTGAATATTAAATTGAACATAATATGAACCTGAGCATAACATAATAAAAACGTGAACTTGAAACATAACGTGAATGTGAACAAAACATAACAAGAACGTGAACATAACCTGACATGAACGTGAACTTGAAACATGATATGGACTTGAAACATAGCATGAACACGAGCATACATAACATGAACGTGAACTTGAACATAACATAACGTGAAACATGACTTGAACGTGAAATACATGAACCTGGAATCTTATTCACTAGACTTAATTAATAAAAGTGATCATATGGGTGTTACACAGGTCCCCTTGAGCTGTTTGCCCCTGCTGATTACCGCATCACAACACAGGTGTCTATACCAGTTGTGAGTGCGTTAATACGTACTCCACAGTTGCTATGGCCCCACGTATTCTACGTGTCACAATCGCTGTGTCTAACATAATGTATGATACACAGTTGTTGTGGCCCCATGAATTGTTTGGATCACACTTATTGTGGACACATGTAAAATAAAGTGTGGCTCCATCGGCGTTAAAGCCTGGAGCGCTCCGGTGATAGCTAGTTAGGCCCCATTCGCAACCTGTTGATTGTACTTCGTCAACCCAGGAAATTTCACACCTATTTAGACACTCCAGCATGAGCAAAGGAGTTCCACTAGGATATTACCCTCTCCTAGCGCTTAGGGTCGTGATTGACATGAATAACTTAACAAGACTGTTCTTGAGATACACAAACTGTATTTGAGATGGGATGACATGAATACGAAAAGACAGAAGTCCTGACGTAGCGTAATGTGACGTGAACGTAAGACGACATCCATGACATACCTTGGGACATAAATGGAACAAACAATATTTTTGTAACATGGCATACATATAACATGTAATATTTTGTAACATGGCATAACATATAACAGACAACATTTCGTAACATAGAATACATGTAACAGGCAATATTTCATAACATGACATAACATGTGACAGTGAATATTACGTGACATGACATACATGTAACAGATGGCATATGTAATGTAACATACTTGAAACAGGTAGTAACATGAGACAGAATATATTGTGTAACAGATAAGTATTTCATGACAGAATAATTCGTGTAATAGATAAACATGTGATGACATGGCATGGCATGACATATATAACAACATAAGAACATAAATTATAGTTCTCTTACCCATCACACATACACAGTATACTGATAGTAAGTTAAGAGCTAGCTTACCTCGATTGTTGCGATCTACAAGAATAAAGCGCGAAACACAAAAAACTGTAAGAGGGTATTCTAAAAGTTAGAAATTTAAATAATAATAATTAGAAATGTAAAAAGAGACAACTTAGAGTAAAATCATCATTTTACTCTCTACATGTGGAAAAATGATCATTTTACCCCTAAGTTAAGGATTTCACATCCAAACTCCAAAAATTACCAAAATTTACATTTCTCATGTAAATTTTGTCCTAGACTTAAATATCAATTCAGAAAAATTTAAAATCATTCACAACTATGGAAAACTCTCTTTGGCAGAAACATTTGTCGGTCATTTCTCTTGATTTTGGTTGCAATTTCTTTCATCTTCAAAACCCATGCTTAAACCAAAATTTTGTATTGAAGATCTTCATATCCAAAGTTTTAAAACACACGTAAAATTTCCATTAAGAAAAAGCTAATCATCAACACCAAACTTTTTGTAAGAACACCCAAACTTTTTAACAAAAAGTAAACCCTTAAATCACAAGTTTTGACCTTAATAAAAATCTCCAAGAATTCCAAAAAGTCAAATCTTACTTCTAACATATTCATAACATCATCCTAAGATCAAACATGCTTTAAATTAGCAAACAAAAGTCACCAAAAATCACAAAACAATACTTGGAGTTTTTAGTTTTACACTTAGTCCAAAAACAGAAACTTTTCTCTCAACTAACTTTGATCAATCTCTTGATCCATGGCTTAAAGATATTTGATCTTCAAACTAAAACATCACTTGGTTTAAAGATGTGTCCTAAAGAAGATCCAACCATCAAACTTAAAATCACATGACTAAAACTCAATAAAACATGGATATAACCCAAAACATCAAATCTTAGGCCTAACCAAAATCCTCTTGCATAGAAAAATCATATCTTTAAAACTAATACTAAATATCTTCAAAATAACATCCTAACATGTATATAAGAGACTTAGGATCATCATATAAAAATATCAAAACTCTTGGAATAAAATTAAACCATGAAATATTCAAACTTTCACAAAACGAAAACTGTTTTTCCACTTTCAGTTTTCAAGTTTCTAGATTTAAGGAAATCTATCATCAAAAGTTTTATTCATGCAACAAAAACTCAATTAAAATTCATAAACACATGCTAAAAACACTCCACAAAATTTTCGGACCAAGATATGTCCATTAGTTTGGTCAAAAATTCCAAAACATAACATACTCACTCTCCAGTTTCAAGCCCAAAATGACTTTTCCATGGTTAAAAATACTTTTGACTGACCAAATGAGCATGGAATGAGACTAATAATATATCCACGGAAACTAAACTCAAAGATGAACAATTTTTATGAAGGATTAATAGTGCGAAAATACCTAAAAAGGATCGAAAGTCTCCACACAGAAGGACCTAGAAATCTTGCCGAGAGAGCTCTTTTGAGTCTCTCTCTAAGAACGGGGTGAAGAAGTAATGAAAGGGAGTGAAAGGTTTCTTGCATGACTTTAAAATTCTGGAGGGGGAAGTTATGGGATTGAATGACCCTTGATTGGAGGTGGCTATGTAACATAAGGTGGAGAATAGAGAGGAGCAAGGACTGCCTGCAGCAGCTGTGAGATATGGAGGTTGATGGGGTGGATTTCTTCTTCACATCAAGGCACTATTGGGTGCAGCCAATGATAGTGAATGGTATGCCATGTGGGGGAGGAAACTTCTTCAAGAAGCTTTGCCAAGGTGGCCAAATTCGTGGGCCTTGGTGGGCTTCAACCAAGTGGGCTTCAATTTGGGGTTTAAAGGGGGTTTGGTTAGAGTTTGAGATGCTATCAAGTCCAAATCCAATATTTATTGGCCTAATCAAATTTCCAAGGTTTAAAAGGTTGGATAATGATGTCATAATAAGGATTTTATTAATTAATACCATGTGGAAGTGATTTAATTAAGTGATTAAACACAATGCTAGAAATCGGATTAAAAAGGGTTTGGAGGCCAACTTTAAGGTTTGGGGAAACCGTTTAGGGTTTCAATTTCAACCAAGCTTTTGGGGTTTCAATTGGATCCCAACCATTTAGGGTTTCGCTAGGATTGAAACCCTATTTGGTCTAGCAGAATTTGGTTGATCAGATGAAACAAAGCTTTGCTTAGGTGGCATGATCTCACACCTTGATTTCCTTCACAATTCTATCTAATGGTTCCTCTTTGTGTCAAGTGTCTAATATTATTCACTATGTGTGACTAAGATCTTGCCAAGTGTCTAAATAAAACTTCTCTAACCTAATTTGGACATTCCACACTGTAATTTTGAAAATATTGCACTGGCTCATCGAGGTTACTATTCACTTCAAAAAAATGCATAATAAACTTAGTACTGAAAAATCCTAAATATTCATATTAACCTATAGTGAAAATTGTTTACCGAAATTCAACCCCAAAGTGCTCTTAAAAATAATTTCACAATTTCGAACAGGCGTTTCGTCCGAAATTATGAAAATAGGTTATTGCGCCATAAAATTCTAAATAATCAATTGAGTCTAATGGCATAGACCATAACGCATTCTGACACTTCTAACTATCTCAAATAATTATACTCATATTTCTAGCACCACAGTGAGTGATAATACTGACTATGTTGACAGACTAAAACTTGTGCAATTGTTCGATTCGTAAAAACTTATGGAGTTTTTACGAGGTTCCTAAAGTCAATAGAAATTTCACTAGTGAATTTCTAGCATGTTGTTACAGTGTTGATGCAAAACAGCCAGCCTATAGCTTATTTTAGCTAGGCACTTAAAGGTAAAGCCTTACTTTTGTCAACCTATGAAAAAGAATTTCTAGCTAGCACTTGTGAGTGCAGTGGGAAATGGAAACCTTACTTACTTTGTCAGCCATTTAAGATCAAAACTGATCAACAAGCTTTAAAGCATTTGTTGGAGCAAAAAATAGCTACAGAGGCACAACACAAGTGGATCTCGAAGCTCATGGGATATGACTTTAAAGTAGAGAATAAAAGGGGGAGAGATAATAAAGTGGCTGATACACTTTCAAGGAAGATGGAGGAAGATTCTGCTACTTTGGCACTGATCTCTTTTCCTACACCTGTCTGGATAACTGACTTAAAGCAAAGCTATTCAGAGTCTTCTCACATTACTCAATTAATTGAGGCATTGAAGAAAGGGGAACAGGTTCCTAGAGAGTTTTCTCTGCAGCAAGGCCTTCTTCTCAGAAAAGGAAAAATGGTGATTGTTCCCGGTTCATCATTTCAGAAGAGAGTATTGCAACACATCCCCTATAGTCCAGAGGCAGGACATGTGGGTTACCATAAGACTCTACAAAAAGCTAAAGTTGATTTTTTCTGGCCTGGTATGAGAAAGAATATCAGGAAATTGATGAAAGAATGTCAAATATGTCAAATATGTCAAGTCAACAAGTCTGAAAATGTTCTTCTAGCAGGGTTGCTCCAACCTTGGCCTTTTCCTCAGAATCATTGGCTTGATATTGCTATGGATTTCATTGAGGGTCTTCCTAGTTCTAATGGCATGACAGTTATTTTCATAGTGGTGGATAGATTGACCAAGTTTGGTCATTTCTTTCTTTTGTCTCACCCATACACAGCATCTAAAGTGGCAGAAGTTTTTTTCTCTGGGGCTTTCAAGCTTCATGGTCTGCCTAGGACCATTATATCAGATCGTGATGTTATCTTCACAAGTTTGTTTTGGCAATAACTCTTTAAACTGGGGGGGGTACTATCTTGGCCATGAGCTCAGTTTACCATCATCAATCTGATGGTCAAGTTGAGGCTTAAATAAGGTTGTTGAAGCCTACTTGAGAGCATACAATGGCTCTAAACCAAAAATCTGGAGTACTTGGCTACCTATGGTTGAGTGGCGTTATAATACAACTGTGCATGCTTCCACAAGTGTTTCTCCATTTTAGGCTTTATATGGAATGCCACCACCAAGATTATTGTCTTATGTAGCAGGTACTACTACTAATGCTGCAGTAGATCAGCACTTGAAGACTCGAGAACAAGTGTTGTCCTTGTTGAAAGAAAACTTGAGTAAAGCTTAGAATAGAATGAAGGTGTATGCTAACAGGAAAAGGTCAGAAAGAACTTTTGAGGAAGGAGATTGGGTTTTTCTTAAACTTCAGCCTTATATACAAAAATCAATGGCCATGAGACACAACATGGGTGCTTGGGGGGCAGGTTCTTGAACAGGAAGAAGGGTTGTGTTGCTGTGAAGAGGGGTAACAGGAAGGGGATGAAGCAGTAATGACTTTAACTGCCATTGGGATGAAACGGGGAGTTTTGGTTTAAGTGATACACTGTGTATTGTAAATGGAGGTTTGTTGGTGTCGTTTTGTTTGTGAAGTCCTGAGTTTTGGTTTCTAGTTAAACGGTGTGTTTTGTCTTTAGGAGTCATAAGGTGCATTTTACGTTTTAAGTCCTTGTGTTTTGGTATTCCTTCATGCTCTGCGTGTATAAAAGTAGTGCATGGCCTATGTAAACTTCACACTTTGATCATTGAGCTTAATACGATTGGGAGGTTAGGAATTCGTTGAAAATTCCCTGTCAAGATTCACAAAGGGAATCTTACATTGAAGTCCAGTTTTTGTCTCGTTCTGTAATCATGTTTTCTCTTCTCTTGTGAATTATTCTATGTTCTGGTGTTACGGGCAGTGCAGTAGTGTTCTTGATATCAAGAACGTTACAATTTTTTTGTTAATATTTTTTTTAGATTTCTTTTATTTGGCTGATTTTTTTTATATCGGCATTGTGTAAATTTAATTGGCAGCTTCAAAGTCTGTATTGTGTAAATTTATATGGGCATTGTGATTAAACTATGCTAGATTTACACGAAGTCGATTTTCTGTAAATAGGATATTTTGCTGCTTTTGTATATTCATGGACCTGCAGAAGATTTATATACTCAAAGAAGAATTAAATCAATAAACCAGACTTCATGAGAGAAAGACAGTAATGACTTCAATTTTCCTGCTTAAATCTATATAATATTTTTTATTAGTATCATTAAGAAATCAGAGAAGAGAGAATCCTTTGATACTGAAGAAGTCTGTAATGGGATGGTAAGCCTAGCTTTCATGAATGAACTCGTATATCATGAAGTTCATTATACCGAATAGGATAAATTCGCCAACATACTAGTACGTGAAACTGAGCTTTGTAAAACAGAAAGGCAAACTCGATATCATCACAGAGCTCATCAATCATGATATCAGGGTGCATGCTTGTAATATTGTAGTAAAAATATTCAAACTTTTTCAATCATTTGGGCTTTACTAAGGATTTCTATTTATTCTGTTAATGATGCCATTGATAATGAACTAATGAAGCAGAACATTTGGGGAATGTTGCATACATGGAAGCCATCTCTCTAATCTCACCAACTATGCTAATTAATTAGACTTCATAAAAAGTCGTAGTGATTGGCAAAGTTTCAACAGTACTTGAGCAATCAGTGCCATGCTTTGCATTGCACTTACCCCCTATAATCTTCTGTTTATTGTGCCGATAAGATAGAAATAAGATAGAGAGAAAATAGAGAAGAATGCACTTGAACAATATTCTCATGTCTCACAACAAAGTGGTATTTCATAGGTATAGAAGATGTGAATATATTACTATTCACCCCTTTTTTCAGTAAGTACATGTTTTTTTACATAGCCTCGAAAAAGTTGGGTTTTCTAGTTGTGGTTGTGATTTTTAGTTGTGATTTTTACAGATGGATGAGGTCTAACAAATGGATCCTCAACATCATGCCTCTCTCGACAATTGATGAATCAATTTTGTTCCTACTGCTGCTATAGAAGATGCAAGCTTGTTCAGTTGATGATTTTGAGTCTTGTTGTTTATAGTTTTGGATTTCGAGTTTTCTCGAATTGATGTATTGATGTATTCGATCTTGCTCAGTTGATGATTCGAGTTTTTTATGATGTATTCTCATATTAGTTCATCCATTGTATAGTTTTGGATTTCTAGGTTATGATGATGTATTCTCAGACTTGTTATAATTTTCGATTTCAAGTTTTTAATGAAGAATTGAAGTGCAATTTTTACCATTGGCAGTTTTTGAATTTGCTTCTGAAGTTACATTCTTGAGTGATGTCTTATAGTTTTTATTTTGCTGCTTCTGGAAAGTACACTGCTATTTTTATTTCACATATGCAATGTTATGTAAATAAACCACAAAAGCATAGAATTTGTGGAAAACTTCAGTTATTTATTGTAACATCATAAGTTTAGTACAGTGTAGCACATAAAGTAACATCACAACAACTTTAGAAGTGACCAGTCTAACTACAATGCTTACAAACTTAACCAATCAGCTAAGTCTGCAACACAACATTAACAACATTAATTTTACTCTCTTTTGGATTTTTTTAGTTCTCCCTCTCTCTACTGGAGATCTGTTTCCTTAGCAACTGGACTTTTATTGTATTCTTCATGAAGGTTCTAGGATGTGCTTGTGGTTTTGAGGATTAAGATATGTAACATTTCTGCCATGAAAAAAATGGGCAAAATGAGAAAAGAAAAGTTATATTTGTCTTGCAATCCACTGATTGTGGAAGGGACTATACTTTGAATATTATTTCTCTCACATAACCAAAGATATACATTCATTCCACCACTACAAAAGGATAACAACAGGTACAAGTAGTTAAGTTGTAGGGTGTATATATTGGCGAACGATCACAATTAGTCAATCTCCTAAAGAAATTTCTCATGTCGGGGTAGATGGAAGCATATTCTATAATACTAAATAATTTGTAAAGCCATAGGATGTACATAAAGTAAATCAAACATCACGCTAATCCTAACCTAGATTGAAGAGGAGCACACTTGAGCATTCAAAGCATAAAAAATAAAATGCCAACTTTACCAGGCTTTTCATTGATGGTAATGGCCCAAATAACCCAATAAATTATATCCATCCACAGTGCTTGAAACTACAGGAGATGAACCTAATTACAAGCTAAGTGCAGCCAAATTTAGCAAAATGAATTGACTGATTTATGCATTTGGAGGAAATTAAAGATGCTCATAGACAAGAGTCAATAAACTAGTTTACCATGAAACAAGCCATAAAAAACAATATATTTTATAACCAAATACAAATAAACCCCTATTGCAAACCTTTAAAAGTTCCTTCAAGCTTCTTTGTTGCAGCAAGCAACTTCTTCTCATCAATGAACAACAACTTGAAAACACCATGTTTTCCACAAAATACACCTAATATAACTTCCATACTTTGTCAAATGAACAAAAGAAAAAATATCAAATCCATATAGTAAATGACAAGAAACTACCTTCCATGCAAAGCACTTTCCATTCATATCAACCTCAAAATTTGTCCCAAAAGAAGCCTGATTAATATTGAAAGATATATATATTTTACCAATGAAACTGTGTAACAGCCAATCTTACAGAAGGATAGAATTGGACGATAGGTGATGCGGGGTCGATCATTGTGACGACCTGATATTTTCACCCAAAAACCTTCACTTGTTATTTTATTTTTAATTTTGGTTTGATTAGAATCTGTGGCCCAATGGTTGATTAACTAGGATTTGTTTAGGGGATTACTTGGGCCTAATAGCCTAGGCGTCCAAGCCCAATAGAGGCCCAAAACAATTAGGTGGTAATCTACCATTGAGGGGGGGGGGGGGAATTTGGGAATGAGGCAAACCCTAACTAGGATTTAGGGCCATGTGGTGCCTACTTGGAAGAAGAATGGTCATTTTTGCTCTGTCCATTCCCTAGGAAATCTCATCATTTGAAACCTAGGGAAGAGGCACTCTTGGTAAGCACCATGTTGCCACTTAGCAATCATGCATGAGGACTTCTAGAAGAAGCCAAAGGGAGAGAAGGGCATGGGGAGTCGGCACACCCACTCACCTACGACTTGGCACACATGCAAGTCCATCCCTTAGATGCAATGAACCTAGAAGCAAAAGTGGGAGAAAGGAGAGAGGCACATGGGAGATGTCAAAAGCCATGCGCACAAGCTTCCAAGAGGCCTTAGGGTTTCGGCCAAGGGACTTCACGCCTACCTAAGAGAGATCAACCAACACCTTGCCAAGTGTCATGCATGCACTAGGAATGGGGCTTTTCTAGAAAAAGGTGATGATGAGGAAGATGAAGGGTTTTCATGGGAAAGGGGTGCATACACTTACCTAGATTCTAGAAGAATTTGGATGGGAAGAGAGGAAGAGGAAGGGACAGCAAAAGGGGCACAAACTCACATACACGCAACTTGCCATTTGGCAAGCATGCACACGCCTAACCCTAGGTTTTGGTTTTGGGTTTTTGTAAAAAGACATACATGCCCTGAAGGTTCATTGAACCTAGACACAAGATGAGGATGCAAAGAGACTTTTAGGGTTTCGCATTGGGGCAAGAAGACGCCATTTTTCATGCAAGAAGAAGAGTCTTTTGGTTTTCCAAAGCAAGGCAATGATCATGAGGGAAAGTGGGAAGTTTCGGCTAAGAGAGGAAGGGCATGCCGCATGGCACTCATGCACATAGACTCTTGAGTTTCCAATGTCATAAATGATGATAGGAGAAAGAAAGTGTGTGGGAAATTGAGAATTATATAAGGACTTCTTTTGAGGGGCCAGTGCCTACACCCCCAAAGAAGACACCCAAAGGTCATTTTGTGTTTGCATGAACTTCTCACTTCCCTTTTCTCTCTAGCACGTCCACCATAGGGGAAGAACAAGCACTTCTCTTTCTATTTTCTCTCCAACCAAAAAGTTATCTACACTCTACGATCTCTACCCATCCAATCACACGGTGGAAAAAAGGAGCAAGGAGCCCACGTTGAGAGGAGACCCGCACTATAACAACAACTAAATATCTACTATGTTCCTTTCATCGAAACACACACGTTCACGGGGATTCTCTTGGGAAGAAAGGGTTCAATTAGAGTGAAGGGAGACACACTCCATCCCGAGACTTGAAGGAGATTCGAGTGGTTAGGGATTTCGTTTGATTATTGTCAAACCATGGAAGAACTAGGGTTTTCTTCAGGAGGACGACCAAACCACCACTAGCATATACACGTGAGCATGGGACCTTGAAGGGAAGAGAGACCACGGCCACCATCTTGAGTTCAAACTAGGGTTCAATTCTCTAAAAGGTTTCAGTCATAAGAGTAATGATCACACACAGCTATGCCATATCTCACACGTCATGCAACCCCATGACCGAGCCTTGGTAGGAAACATAAACATCATTTTGCCTAGGGAAACCTCTTCTAGGCCGAGCACATGGAAAGCCTAGCTAACCTTGGAATAAGCTCCACAACCATCAGGGAGCAAAACCCTAGACACGACACAGACCTACACCTACTCAAACTAGGGTTTGTGTTGATTACTACGTCTAATAGTTCAAATTCTATTTTCAGCTTGCTTAATTGTGAAAATTATATTGCTACGGATATTTGTAAGCAGACTCTCAACCTACTTTGGAAAATATTTGTATATGCTGCGTGAACTTTGCATTCTTATGTGCTATCCACTAGTTGATTGATTATAATCTCTTGCTATGCGACATCTTATAATTGGATCTGCATGATGTTCTTGCTATGTTTACTTGTTCATGATATTTCAGGTATGCTTAGAAATATTGGTTCAAGTTTTTTGCTATAACATGTTTGTGTTAGTCTCAAATGACTCGGCCATGCACATGTTTTCGGGTTTAAGATATTACTCTTCTACTTTGATATGCCTCAAATGCTATTGCTTATGTTTGTAAACTAAGTATTCGAGTGTTCTAATATTTTCAAGACGTAACATGAGATGTTCAATGTTGTGTTATATGGTTATATGATTCTCTACATTTACATGTTCACATGATGCATGAAAAGAAAAGTGTCACAAGTTCATGTCACATGCATTTGGGTTGTGTATTGTTTTCAAAGAAAAGAGTTTTTACATATTTTATCACGACTCCAAATGCTAAGACGGGAGAATGTCCTAGTGGAACTCCTTTGTCCACTCTGGAGTGTGTAAATTGGAGTGGTAGCTCCTGGGTCGACAAAGTACCATCGACGGGCCTTGAATGGATCCTTGTGGAAAGGATACCAGAGCGGAGTAGCACCTAAGGCTAGTGGGTGTCTGATGAGTGCACGAAAGTGCAATCTAAATACCCTATTATTGGACTAAAATGCTAAAATATGAATAGAAATTATAGGAATTAATGTGTATTCTTGAATTGAGTTTCTATTTACTTTGGGATACTCCAAACAGATTTTTATGTTTAATTTTAGAGTCTATAAAAGAGCAAGTCAAAGCCCAGTCAAATTCAAATGACTTTCAAGTGGGCAAGACGTTGGAACAACCTAAGAACTTTCAACGAGTGTAGGACTCTTCAAATATGGATAATGATAGGGCTTGAGAGTAATTCGGATCAAGAAAAAAAATCAAAGTCCAAAACACGCTAGGAGACAGTTTGGACATACCTTATTATTTTGCTCATAACTTTCCACTCACACATCCGATTGATGCGATTCTTAATGCGTTGGAAAGCTATTTTAAAGATTTCTAAATTCAACCTCATGAAGCACGTATGTAGCTTCCAAGTTGAGTCCTAAAATTTAGACAATTTTTTTATTCAGGAATCATGAAGACATTAGGGTTTCTTTTCTACCATATATAAGCATATCATTAGCATGAAATGGATGAGTTTTTGAAGAGTGGAGGCACAAATCTAGAGAAGACAAAAATACCGTTTTTATTTTTTAGTTCTTCTATGGAGAGCTAAATCTTGGACTAGGGCGGAAATTGATTGCTAAAAATACTTGACTATATTTCAATTCATAGATTAAGTTTTATTGTTTAAGATTCTAGAATTCAATTCTCTATTTGTTTTGGATATTATAAGTTTAAGACAATTATATTAAATCTTGCTATTGTTTGATTTTGTTGAGCTATAAGATTATGAATATATGATTGTGGCTTAAACAGGCTTTTCATGTCATTGATGTGATCTTTTGATGCATTATTATTTGTGAACATAGTGTTGTCTCTAGATCTAATTTTCATTTTTATATATGAAAACCGTGGTTTGTAAAGGGAGAATAGATTCTACAATTAAATTTGAGAAAGTAGATAAATATAATGTCATATCTTCCAATTAAAAATTTGGTGCTATAATTCTTAATTGTGTATATCGTTTGGATTGAAAAAGTCTGAGTATTGGATCCGGTTGAAGGAAGCCCAAAGCTTTACTTGCTTTCTTATACGTGCCATAATCTCATTTTAATTACGTGCTTTAGGTAGAATTTCCATATTCTTGTCATATTATAATTTGATATTTTCTTTTAAGCTTGTGACTCCCTGTAGATCGACACCCTGAACTATACTATAACACCGAGTACTAGTTTGGGCGTAATCAGTGCCACATGTGTTATATGTGGTGAAGGCGAAATGGCGAAATGCTGCATAGTAAGGATTATGATGTAGTCACCACGATTAAGTGGGCCATTGGATAATGTGGTAACTAGTGGAGAACCAACGGTGCATAGGGGAGTCGCGAGGTATCCAAACTACATGTTACAAGAAGTAAACAAGGCAAAGAATTAAAAATGTGTTATATGTATATTGTTCAATGTGCAAAAATGAAAAGATGGTTTATGGAAAGTTAAATTGCATGAACCAAGTTTTGTGTCAAGTACATGTCCATGCATTCATTTCATGGTTTGACTTTATATGCCTATGTTATCTGTGGTATGTTGTCTGTTTACTTACTGAGATTTCTCGAAATCTCACCGTGGTAGTTTTCACTATCATTCCCAACCTAGAATGGTAGAAGTTGTGATAGGTACTCAAGACCCTAAGCAGAATGAATAACATTAGTGACCTAGTCGAGGACGAGTACACTCTTGAGACCCGCTACAATTTTATTATTGTTTGTTGAATGAATACTTCACGATACCTTAAGGACATCCAAGATACTCTAAATAAGGACCACGACTCACCAAGGTCATCCGAGCATAAGGACGCACTCTCCTTAGGAGATCGTATGGATTTTGTAACGAGTCATCTAAGACAAGCATGGTAGTACATCGTAGAAGCCCAAAGGGTTGCTCAGAGTTTGGGGATTCAACAGCCCGAACCGCCTCAAAAGGAAATGAGTCTCTGTATGTATCTCAAATGAATGGACGCTTGGATTTTTATGGGTCATAATGTAAAACACTATTTATTTTGAGGAAATTTGAACAATGAAATCTTTTGGGATATTTAGTTTTTTATGGTACCATGATATTTTTGGCAAAAATTGCTCTAAATCTTACTTAGATTTACATATATTTTCACTATGATTTATTGCATATTGCTATAATACAATAGGTGCATTACATCTTAACTGTCATGTACGGGGGTATGTAGTCTTGAGTTACATCTCTCGATACTTCAGTCACCGTCCAATCCCAAGCGGTGGCTGGGGGCGTAAGAGTCATCAATTTTCTGTATGTTTTGGGCAGAGCACTTGAACTGTAACTTGAAAGTAACAGGTTTACCCACCACTATAGGCAGCAAAAAGAAAAATAACTCAATAAATTAATCCCCAAAAAAAGAAGGAAAAAAAAAAAACTTCTTGTTGGTAGTGTTCCCATGAGTTGATCAAAGGGTTTAAAAGGCTCCCCCAAGAAAAAATTAATTTCTAAATAATAAGATCTTTGAGATCAGAAGCAAAAGGAGGATATTGGTAGGGATAAAATCTGAGAGAGGAAGTAGATAGATGCAAATTCGAAGCTCAATGGTCGTGAATCAAATTTACACGAAGTCAAACCTTAATCGATTGTTAATCAAGAATGGGTTTCGCTAATTCGGGGCTTCAAAAGAGGGAGGGATGGTCGTGAATCAAGGTATGGATTTCGAAGAATCGAGGCTTCAAAAGAGGGATGGAGAAGGGTTAGGGTTTCAAAGGGAGGGGGAAGGGTTTCAGAGGGAGGGTAAAGGGGTTTTGGGGCTTCTAATCCAGAGGGTTTCATCTCTCTGGCAATGAAACAATTTGTTTCATCTGTGTGCACGCAGTCCCTATTCGGGGACTGCATCCAAAAATTTTCAAACTAGAAAGCAAATGGATCTATTAGGAATGAAGCTTCCAACAAATGCCAATCTCTAATGATGGTTGTCGAAAGAAAGCTTTCTATTCGTAGACTTAAATGAGGTTCACAAAAATCGATGGCCTTGAGAAGATTTATTGAAACGAGGTGAAGAGAATTTGGAGACTTCATTGGTTTGCAAAGTGAGATAATCTCATCTTATCTCAAAAATTTTCATAATTTTCTTTCCAAACGTCACTTAAATATAAAACGCTTTTCAATTTCAAATTTTCAACTTTTTTATCTAATCATTACAACTTTTCAAATAAAACACAAAACTTAATACAACTTTTTCAAATTTCAAAACAAAAATAATTTTAAAAAATAATATTCTAACAAAATTTTAATTTTATAATATTTTTATTCAACTTTTTCTCTTTTATTTTTGAAAACCCAATAAAACATCTTAACTCAAACCATTTTACTATTATTCACAGAATTCTTATCTCATCTAATTACCCAAACATGCCCTTAATTGAAAATATACACATTTGATTGAGTAGGGCTGAACAAAAATATGAAAATCCAACTCCGAGTCTGACTCCGCTCCAACTCCGCTCCGACTTCGCTCCGACTCAAACAAAACAAAGTCGGAGTCGAATTTATTTTTTAATTTTTCTGTCGAAGTCGGAGTCAGATGTGTTGCTGAACTGACTCCAACTCCAGTCCAATCCAACTCCAACTCCGATCCAATCCAACTCCAACTCTGACTTTGCCCTCTGACTCCGACTTTAATATTGTACATATGTTATAAAAATATGTATTTATCTGTATATTTATCATATATACTGGTATAGTTATATAGTTATATAACTAGAACTTATATACCTAAATTCAATAATATTCTAGTATGAGCTAATTATTAAAAAATAGTATAATTATACTATAATATAAATAGACTAATGATAGTTTAGTATATGTAAATATCGTAGTATTATTAGCATATATAATCAAGTATAGAAATAAGTTAGACACTAGTATTTAAATAAGTCTAGTATAATAAGTTAATAACACATATACTAATTTCTTAAAGTATTATAACATGTAATTAGACACTAGAAAGTCTAGTATATAATTAAGTTAGAAATAAGTTAGATGTTAGTAATACATTTAATTAGACACTATACTATAAGTCTTGTATAGAAATAAATTAGACACTAGTATAGAAATAACTAATAAGTCTAGTGCAATAAGTTAATAACACATAATACAAATTTACTAAAATATAATAACATGTAATTAGACACTAAAAATAAGTCTAGTGTAGAAATAAGTTATAAATAAGTTAGACACTAGTATAATATAATAACATGTAACACTATAGTATAAGTCTAGTATAAAAATAAGTTAGATATTAGTACAGAAGTAAATTAGCAGTGAATGATTTAGTTTTAGTTTTCAATTTTTGCAAAAAAAATTGAAATTTGATAGCTCACAAACTTTTTTTTAAATGGGCTAATTATGAAGCTAAAGAAAAGTCCAAAGTTAAAAGTTCAAATCCGACTCTACTTAGACAACTCGGAGTCGGAGCAGAATCGGAGCTTACACAAGTCAAGAGTCAGAATTCGAGTTCATATTTGAACTCCAACTAAGTCGGTGCTCACCCCTATGATTGAGATCCCCTATAGTTCTTGACTGAACTCTAAGGTCTAAAGTGGAAGAGAAATAGATGCATGAAATGACTCCTTGGCGTTTATAACTGCCCGAATAAGTTATTTGGACAATATTAAATGCTTTATAAATATTATGACGTTCATTTTATATATTTATCTCTCTCATGCTTTACATCCCAGTATTAAGTCAAAGAACTCTAAAGAATCTAAATCATACGTCTTTTACCTGACTCATTTGCCTTTTTCCATAAATAAGCAGACAACTCATCTACAACTTACACAAATATGTATTAAGTATATTCAAGTTATATTTTATTTAATTTTGATAGATTTGAATTGAATTTAAAAAATCTAATATTTTAATAGAAAGTTATGAAAGAGTTGTTGAGCGACTGTCTATTATCAATTATCTTTTTCCGCGAGATTACCAAACTTTCAAAGATCAACCTCATTGAGTCATTTCTATCATGCAAAGAGTGCAGTTTACTACAATAGTTGTTAGTTCTTGCCGGTATGCAGTTAAGCCATTCAGATTGGAGCAAGAGGGTGATTCAATTTTTTGTTTTTGGTGGTGTGGGGGCAGTAAACAGATTTCGTTTGATGTGCTTTCTCTTCTCATGTCTTCTTTCAATTTTTCTTTGTGCTTTCCTCTTTCTCGATGTCCATTCTCCTCTAATCAGCATCCATTTCTTCCAGAGCTGCTTTAGCCGCTGCCTTAGCTTCATGGAGAAGCTCCTCTGGAACCTGAAAAGGATTTAAAAGAAAAAGAAATATCCTAAGATGATGGCAAAAGAAGCATGAAGTTAACCTGTTGGATTAGTACTAGAGTGATAAGCAATGCCACCAAACCAAATGGATAAACTAATGGCCGGTCAGAACAATAAATAGCTCTGAGGTCAAATCAATCCAACATCGACAGGTATGGGATAGGAAACAACTAGGTTTGGTTTACACAACTGAAGGACGTGATCATGAGAGAGAGCCTTTTCCTTGCAGGAAGCTACTACTTGATCATGCATGCCTTCAAATTTCAATGGATATTTGATATTTCCAATGATACAGGAAAGCTGGTGCAGATCTGTAAAATGGCACTTCCAGCACCATAATCTATGTCCGGCCCTCAATGCAAATAAAGGGAAAACTCTAAAACTTAATAAAAATAAAAACAAAAACCTTTGTCAAGGACTCTAACTGGTCTTCACCTGCTCTTTATTCTTTATCTACCTCCCGAGACAAAACTATCTCCAGTTCTTTTTTTTCTTAAGAAAAAAACTTCAGCTCTGCAATACTTTCTTAAAAACAGAAACAAAACAAATATAGACAAACAAACTAACAAAACTGAACCCTCAAAATAAAATTTGGTGACTTTCAGCTATATATGATTAATTGAACTAACTGCAAAAGCATGACACCCGCAAAACTGGCAGACAACTGCTGTTTAGACTAATATGCAAGGGTGACAGAGAGAGGATACAATATCAAAAAATTAACTAAAAAAATAGTAAGCTTTTTCACTGCAATTGAAATTTAGTGATACCTTCTGATGCTGACGGTTTGACTCATCACAGACCCAGCTCATTTCCAATTCGAAGTCCTTGTCCTTCGCCTCATCATGTACTCCATAAATGCTGCTTAGCATTAGCGTCAAATTGTCAATCTAATCACTTTTAGAAACAAAATGACCAAAATAACTCATATTTAACACTTAAATAGATACTGCCCATTTTAAATGAAATGAGAAAAATCCTACTCCCAAAACCCACTCTGCAAAGCTACAAATTCTTTTTTCCTTTACCATCTCTTAAATATTTAGCTTCCAAAGAGACCTCCAATGGAGTTTTGGTAATGTGGGATGATAGGCTGGTGGAGAAATAGGCAGAATGTGAAGGAATTTATGGTGGCTTGTTCTTTTAGAAATGTAGAAGATGGTTTCTTGTGGGCTCTTGCAGATGTTTAAGGGCCCAACTCCGACAACAAAAAGGTATTTGTGGGAGGAGCTTAATGGTCCTTATAGTTGGTGGGAATTACCGTGATGAGTTGGCGGGAATCTTAACATGACTTGGTTCCCAAGTGAGATCTGGTGAATCTCATCTTTGTTCCACTATGGTGGTGTAGTGTTCTGGGGCAAGCATGAAAAAGACTAGAGTCAATTTTAAACTTCTCTAGAATCACTTATGAAGTTGAGTTTCACCTATTAAATAGTCAATGTGGGAATTAGCACCCATAACTACCTTTAAAACTTTATCAAATCTACGTGGGTTATTCATAATCCTAATGTTGTGAAACTAGGGTGTTACAGACTTACAGGTGGATTTCTCATACTTCATTTCTTGAGCATGATCTTATGGATATTCTCATCACTGGAGGTACCTCCACGTGGTCTAAGAGACAATCCCTCTTAGTCTAGACTTTGTAGATTCTTTATTTGCCCAGATTGGGAAGCATATTTTCATTGTCGATGTCAAAAGAGACTCAGATCATTTCCCCATTACTCTAGACTGTGAAGGCATTCATGGCG
This sequence comes from Juglans microcarpa x Juglans regia, assembly GCF_004785595.1. NCBI lineage: Eukaryota > Viridiplantae > Streptophyta > Magnoliopsida > Fagales > Juglandaceae > Juglans > Juglans microcarpa x Juglans regia. The sequence continues at coordinate 21,325,718 of NC_054603.1, forward strand.
GCAGAAGATACTTCAAATTTGGGAATATGTGGTTAAATGCAAAAGGCTGTTGACAAGGTCAGACAATGGTGGTCTTTCTGCCGATTCCAAGCAACTCAAAGCTTTATCTTGTCCCACAAACTTAAAGCGTTGAAGAATTACTACAAGACTGGAAATGAGCAAGCATTTGGCATTGCGGATAATCACAAGAGGAGAGAGATAAGAGAAGATACGGAAAAACCAAGTAATCACTAATCTTGAAAGAGGTCAACTCTAATGGAGACGTCTTGGAGGCAAAAATCCAGAACTATGTGGTTAAATAAGGGTGATAGGTGCACCCCGCAATTCCAGCAAGTGGCTGACTTGTGTACGAGGACAATGATGTTTTTGGTTGATGGTTCTTTTGGTCGATGGTTCAGTCTTCTCTGATCAAACTGACATGAAAAAACACACAGTGCAGCATCACAAACATTTGTTTTCAGAACATTTTGCTTGGAGGCCTAAGCCTGCCGAACAAGCTCTTTAGCCCATTGAGGAAGACGTGGTCAAGTGACTTGAGGCATTTTGAACAGAATGAGGTTCCCAAATTGGTTAAAAGTATATTTGGTAACAAAGCACGGCGCCTGGATGGATTTACTATGACTTTTCATGTATGTTGGTATGTGATTGATGTGACATACGAGGGCATTCCAGTAGTTTCAATGGAGACCCATGCTGCTGCTACACAAAAACTTGGAGTTCTAACCTGGAATATAAACCCTAGAAACTTTGAAATTCTTGTTTATTAGCCCTAATAAATTGTTTTCTTCCCAACCCTGAGGGTTGACTCAAGTGGTTAGGGCCTTGGTCTTGGTGGTATACTCTCTCTGGGTCTAACAATCGAACACTTGGATGCAAATAATTTCTAGGGGCCACATCCCATTCTTTTTCAATAAAACCTAGAGATTGTTACAGAAATTCTGCTCCAAAGATCTGTTTGTGCCGCCAGCCTCTTCATTCACAAAACCCTGACCGCCATAGACCAAAGACAGTGAGTGACCTACACTTGCCGCCTGCCCTCACACCCTTTCTTGAAGATTTCTTGACAAATTATTGGAAAGAAGTCATCAACAATCTCAGTGTATCTCTCTGATAGGACCCAAATATTAAGTGTTAGTTGAAGCCTATAAACCAGTTACTGATTGCTGCCCAGGTACCAAGGAGATTACAGCTGCTAAGCACTACAAATTCTTGATATGGCTGAAACCCTAGGTGAGCAAGTTCGCCAAGTTTTCATGTTCATAATGAAATTTAGACCATAGGGCTTGCATGCACACACACTCATCCATGAAATTCAAGTCAAGTTTTGTCACATGGTGCTGTCCCAGTTTTTAGCATCAAGAACAACACAAAAGAGAGATTTTGTCACCAATTAAATATCTAAACCTTGACATGCACAGCCTTTTAAATTCTGTCAAACTATCATCAAATTCTGGAAGGGGTTCCTGTGAACAACACCAATATACCTTAGAGGCCAAAATTCCAGCATGATAGTCATCATTGACCTATGACTGAGAGCCCTAGATCTTAAGTTTCCCTAAGAAAGTCATAAGAACATGATGAAATTTCTATCAAGCATGAAAAAGGGGGTGCTGTCAGTAACCCCAGATGGCCTAAAACCAAAATTTCCCTCATATTCCTAAGACTAGGAATGAGCAAAATCCTGTTACCTGTTAGGGGTTTGAATAAACCCTCAAAACCACACATAGCATGACATTTAGATGGATGCATGAATATGTTACAGCTGCTGTCAAAGTTTTGACAGCAACCTCTACACTTTAGACAATGATTACAAGATCCCAAATCGTAACATACAGGCCCAAAAGTGGGATTAAAATTTTTGTTTTTATTATTATTATTATTTTAAGTAGTGTTATCTATCGGTTTCAAACTGGTAATTGTTTTGAATTAGGACTCTTTCACACTTCGAAACCATTATCCTTTCAGTATTCATAATCTCGTAGGATTGGGATCCTTTCACCCTTCACACCTCAATCCTCAGAGTCTACGTTTCCTTATAGTCATCCATTTAGTTTCCTAGTTGCATAGTTTCTCAATTGAAAACAAACTCCCAACTCCAAACTCTATCCAATCTCGTTATGATCCATGATACCCCTTCTCCTTGCCTATAAAACCCACCCCAAGACCCTCCTGAAATAAACACAAGAAACCTTATACACAGCCACCGTAGCAGCCTCTACAAACCAAGAACCCACCTACCTCAACCAAGCAGCCACCACTTCGCTGGAAACCACCACGGAAGACATCGCCGGCAAGTCTCCCTTCCCTCACAATATGTTCGAAAAGTTCATGAAGCCTAATAAATTCTCATGCATTAAGAAAGATAAGTTTTAAGGTGACACGGACCCAAGCGTGTTCACCACAAGTTATGCAAGTCAGGTGAAATATGTACTCAAGCACGTTTCACTTCATGTAATGACACGATATGCAAGATAAGTGAAACACAGACTCAAGCTTATTTCACTCCATGTTATGACACGATATGCAAGATAAGTGAAACACGGACTCAAGCATGTTACGACAAGTTATGCAAGTTAAGTGAAATACGGACTCAAGCGTGTTTCACTCCATGTTACGACAAGGTATGCAATTTAGGTGAATCACGGACTCAAGCGTGTTTCACTTCATATTAAGACACGATATGCAAGTTAGGTGATGTTAACGTATACAATTTAGGAGTTTATACAATTTAGGACTTCTATATTAATATTAGCTGTATAGATATATTACCCTGTATATAGCCTAAAAATCAGGGATCAGTTAGGGGCTTCCCATGTATAGCATTTGACCTACTTTCCTTTGTAAAGATATAGAACAGATTGATAATAAACGTGGTTGAACACACTGTGAGTCAGTTTTTCCAAAGTTCTCTTGGTTTTGACATGGTATCAAGAGCAGGTTCCTAAGTCTGTGGCTTTCCGATTTTTTTTCTCTTTCGGGGGGGTCTGAGTTTGTGGCTTTCGACACTTCCTATTGGTGCATTTGTGGCTTTTGGTGATTTCTATGGGTGCTGTGGGTTTCGATCACCTCAATTGCTGCGTTTGTGGGTTTCGATCGCTTCCGTTGCTGTGTTTGTGGGTATCAGCGCCGTCTATTTCTGTTTCTGGTATTTCTAGTATTTCTGCACTTTGGCGTCCTCTGTCACATTGCTGAGGAGAGGTTTCTGTTGCACTTCGTTGCACTCGGTTGCTGTTTCTGGCCTATTGTCTCAACGCCTATGTTCTAAGTTCTAGTTTGTGCCTGTTTCAGTGCAATTTTTTTTTCTATTTCTTGCGTGGCTATCTTTTTCGGCAATTTCAATTTGTCTTTTCTAGTCTGGTTGTTCTCGGCGCTATATATTTTGTTTCTCTGGGTTGGATCATGTCATCCGATAAGTTAGATTCGTTTCATATTCGATTTACTGGCAAAAATTATTCTGTTTGGGAGTTTTAGTTTCAATTATTTGTGAAAGGGAAAGAATTGTGGGTCATATTGATGGGAGTGTTCCCGCACCTAAAGATGCAGAGGCTTTATCTAAATGGGAAATCAAGGATGCTTGGGTTATGACCTGGATCCTTAGCTCGGTTGAGCCTCACCTTGTTCTCAACTTGAGGCCTTATAAAACTGCCGTTGATATGTGGAATTATCTAAACAAGGTTTACAATCAAGAAAACACAGCTCGGCATTTTCAATTGGAGTATGAGATGGCTAATTTCACACAGGGAAGTCTCTCTATTGAGGAATATTTTTCTGGTTCTCAAAATCTTTGGGCTGATTATTTAGATATTGTTTATGCTAATGTTCCTGCTGCAGCTCTCTCTGCTATTCAAGCAGTGCACGAAACAAGCAAGAGAGATCAATTCTTGATGAAGCTCCGTTCCGATTTTGAAATTGCACGTTCTAATCTGATGAATCGGCATCCTGTACCATCTCTGAATGCTTGTTTGAGTGAACTTCGTGAGGAGCAACGTATAGTAACTCAGGCTGCCATGGAACATCAGGCTAATGTTAGTGCACCTATTTCAGTAGCTTATGCAGCACAGGGGAAGAATAAGAGTAGAGACATGCGTGCTGTCCAGTGCTTTAGTTGTAAAGCTTTTGGCCATATTGCTCAGGATTGCCCCAAGAAGTTCTATAACTACTGCAAGAAACAGGGTCATATCATCTCTGCTTGTCCCATTCGACCTAAAAGGAAGCAGGGTACTGCTTATCTTGCCTCCGTCGGTGCCTCTAGTTCTGCTGCATTGTCTACTGCCTCGCCGGTTGTTCCTATTCTTGCTCTTACAGCCTTAGCAAACCCGAACACACTCACTCCTGAAATGGTACAACAGATGATCAGTTTCGCTTTTTCTACTTTTGGGCTCTCAGGTAATCATAAAGTTTCTTCTAAGCCATGGTATTTTGACTCTGAAGCCTCTAACCATATGACCAATACTATTGTTCCTCTTTCCAATGTCAGAAATTATGATGGAAATATGAAAATTCACACCGCTGATGGCAGTTCTCAGCCTATCAGTGTTGTTGGTGATCTTTCCTCTTCCTTAACTGATGTTTTTGTGTCTCCTGACCTCTCCACAAACCTTATTTCTATTGGCCAATTGGTTGATAATAATTGTAATGTCAATTTCTCTCATTCTAATTGTGTTGTGCAGGATCAAGTGTCAGGAAAGGTGATCGCGAAGGGGCCTAAAGTGAGACGACTATTTCCTTTTCACGTTTTTCCTTCCACCATTATTCCTAGTTTTCCTTTGCTTTCCTTTGCATGTAATGTTATTGGTTTTGGAAATAAGATGTGGCATAGATGTCTAGGCCACCCAAACTCTGATGTACTTCGTACTTTGTTTAATTCTAGTTTATTGGAAAATAAAGCATGTTCTTCTCTTGATCCTTCTTTTGATTGTACATCATGCAAACTTGGCAAAAGTAAAGTTCTACCTTTTCCTCATTATGTATCTCGTACCTCACAATGTTTCGATATTATTCATAGTGATGTTTGGGGGAATGCACATGTTGTTTCTCATGCGCATTACAAGTACTTTGTTACTTTTGTTGAAGACTATAGTCGTTTTACTTGGTTTTACTTCCTACGGGCTAAGGCCCAAGTTTTTTCAGTATTTAAGCGCTTTCTTGCACTTCTTGAGACTCAATTCTCTGCCAGCATCAAGGTCTTGCGCTCTGATTCTGGCGGTGAATACATGTCTAATGAGTTTCAAGACTTTCTTCAAAGTAAAGGAATCATCTCTCAGCGTTCTTGTCCTTCGACACCGCAACAAAATGGTGTTGCTGAGAGGAAAAATCACCTTCTTGATGTGGTAAGAACCCTTTTACTTGAATCATCTGTTCCTCCTCCTTTTTGGTGTGAGGCGCTTTCTACTTCGGTTCATTTGATCAATCGCTTACCCTCTCTTTTCATTTGATCATGTTTCTCCTTTCTTTATTCTGTTTGGCCATTATCCTTCATATTCTGATCTTCAGGCATTTGGTTGTGTTTGTTTTGTGCATCTTCCTGTTCATGAACGACATAAACTTACTGCTCAATCTGTTAAGTGTGCGTTTCTTAATTATGCTATACCTCAAAAGGGTTATGTTTGTTATGATCCCCATGCTCATCGTATACGTGTTTCTAGGAATATGGTTTTCTTTAAAAATCAATATTTCTTTCCATCTCATATTGAGCTGCCATCTGCATCTTTATCTCTTCTGCCTAGCTTTTATGATTCCCCGACAATTGTGGAAAGGTTCAAACCTGGTTTTGTGTATGGAAGACGTAGTCGACATGAGTCTGGTTCCACTTCCTCTGTGCCCCTCACAATCTCGACCCAGCACCTGATCCTGCTCCTGCTCCTGTTCCTGCTCCTGCTTCCACCACTCTTCGCCGGTCTACTCACCCTTCTCGACCCCCTGATTGGTACGGTTTCTCTTCCACTGTCTCTCTTGCAGCTACTTTATCCTCTATTTCCATTCCTTCTTGCTACAAACAAGTCATGGAACATGAGTGTGGGCAAAATGCAATGCAAACAGAACTTCAAGCCCTTGTGGAAAATCACACTTGGGATATTGTTCCTTGCCCCCTACAGTCAAGCCTATTGGGAGTAAATGGGTTTTCTCTGTAAAGTTTCGTTCTGATGGCTCTTTGGATCGGTACAAAGCTCGTCTAGTAGCTTTGGGAAACAAACAGGAATATGGGATTGATTATGAGGAGATATTTGCTCCTATTGCTAAAATGACCACGATTCGAACCATCTTAGCTATTGCCGCTTCACAGTCATGACAATTGCATCAGATGGATGTGAAGAACGCCTTTCTTCATGGTGATCTCTAAGAAGAGATCTACATGAAGCTTCCCTCTAGTATAACCACTTCTTCTCCTCATAATGTCTGTAAGTTAAGGCGTTCTCTGTATGGGCTCCAGCAAGCTCCCCGGGCTTAGTTTGAGAAGTTTCGCAATACAGTATGATTCTTCTCTCTTCTTCCACAAGTCTGCATCGAGTATAGTCCTTCTCTTAGTTTATGTGGATGATATTATCATTACTGGCATTGACTGTGGTTTGATTACTAAGCTTCAGCAGCTGTTGCATGCAACTTTCCATATGAAAGATCTTGGCCAGCTCACATACTTCTTAGGACTGGAAGTACATCATCGGGCCAATGGTATTTTCTTAAACGAGCATAAGTATATTCAAGATCTTATTATCTTGGTTGGTTTGGAGGACACTTCTACTGTTGATACTCCTATGGAGGTAAATGTCAAATACAGGAAAGATGAAGGGGACCTTCTGGATGATCCTACTCTCTATCAACGCCTGATTGGGAGTCTCATCTACTTGACCACTACTCGCCCAGATATCTCATATGCCGTTAGGTCAGTCAGTTTATGTCCTCTCCTCTCCTCAGCATCTCCATCTTGCTGCAGTTCAACACATCATCTGCTATCTTCGAGGTTCTTCTACTCGTGGGTTATTCTTTCCTACAGGTTCATCTCTTCAACTTGTTGCCTATAGTGATGTTAATTGGGCTGGGTGTCCGGATACACGTCGATCTACTACGGGTTGGTGTATGTTTTTAGGTGATGCCTTAATTTCTTGGAGATGTAAGAAACAAGATCATGTTTCTAAATCCTCTACTGAGACAGAGTATCGGGTCATGTCTATTGCTTGTTCTGAAATTGTATGGCTAGGCGGTCTTCTTGAGGAGCTTGAGTTTCCTCAGACTACTTCTACCCCCCTTCATGCTGATAACACTAGTGCTATTCAAATTGCCACCAATCCCGTTTTCCATGAACGCACCAAGCACATTTGAGGTTGATTGTCATTCTATCCGAGCTACCTTGGAGAGTCGGGTGATATCTCTTCCTTACATTTCTTCGGATCTCCAAGTGGCCAATGTCTTCACCAAAGTAATGACTCGACAATGGCATCAATTTTTGGTTGGCAAATTGTTGCCAACATCAATTTGTGGGGGATTTAACGTATACAATTTAGGAGTTTATACAATTTAGGACTTCTATATTAATATTAGCTGTATAGATATATTACCATGTATATAGCCTAAAAATCAGGGATCAGTTAGGGGCTTCCCGTGTATAGCATTTGACCTACTTTCCTTTGTAAGGATATAGAACAGATTGATAATAAACGTGGCTGAACACACTGTGAGTTAGTTTTTCCAAAGTTCTCTTGGTTTTGACAGGTGAAACACGGACTCAAGCGTGTTTCACTCCGACAAGTTATGCAAGATTAAGTGAAACACGGATTCAAGCGTGTTTCACTACAAGATAAGTTATGCGGTGTCACGGACTCAAGCATGATTCACCACATGTAATAAGTAAAAGACAAAATGAACAAGCCATGTATGATTGTTAGAAAATGCATGAAGCCAGTCATTTATGCATTCATGTTACATGTTTGCCATGACTATGTATGATTCTGCTCATGTTAATGATGAATAGATATGCTATGTAAATCTGTGATGATATATGTATGCATGTAAAGTTTTTCAAAAATTAAGCCTACGTGAACTTAAGTTATGTTTACGGTATGATTGTGAATATGTGATGCTGTATGTATGTTATGAAGAGTCTTCAAAAATTAAGTCTATGCTAAGCTAAGTTATATTTTACGGTATGATGTGTTATTTACTGAATATTCGACTCATTTTTGTTTGTTTCTCTATTTCTTCTACGTTTAATTGTCATAGATGATGATTGTAAGGACGCAAAGCCAGAGGGCCAGGAATAGATTTAGTGCAAAGACTTAGAAAGGAAAAAGTGTTATTTACACAAGAATTAGTTTAGTTTATGTTTTTACTTTATGTTTCTAATTTCATGTTTCAAAAACAGTTATGTTCAGTTTAGTGATGTTTTAATAAATGAGGTATTTCAGGATATGAATCTCTTTACCGGGCACTATGCTATGAATGTTAGTAATATCTCTATCCTACAGGAAGGAGGTGTTACACAAATCCTTATCATAACATCACGCACGCAAAGACAAAGGATCTAACTCTAGATTATCACCAAAACCAATGGGAATTCATATAGAGAACCCCACTGCACTTGCTGGAAATTTTAGAAAGCATGTCCAGAATGAAAGATCGAATTTCATGGAATGTTGAAAACCTTTGTTAGGAAAGAAACAGCACCAGAGATGCCAAACTTTGACACTCAAGTCTGTCCCTTAGTTAAGAGATGGAAGTTGTATAGACATTGAGGTGATGATGTACATATGATTGTATAGGTGTTGTTGCTGTTATTGTTGAGGTAAGTAATTGTGATCATATTACCCTTCTTGTTATTTATGTAAACAAATGACAAAATGCTCTTCTTGTAAAGTTATAAATATGTAAATGTTTCGATGATGATATGATTTATAGTCCATTCATTGGTAGCCCATGTTACATGTACCTTTTATTATAAACATAATGAATGCAAAATGAGATTGTATGAATGCTGCCACTTGCCATGATATATGTATAGAAATAGCATATGATAAATGAATGAAAGATAAAGAAAGGAAAGGAAAAAAGAAAGAGAATGAATGCATACTTAAAGTTGGTTGTTTTCAGAATGGGCCATGAGTGTTGAAGTTTTAAGGTACGAGGGGAGAGCAGTGATTGCAACACCGGGAATGACTCGCTGGCAGTGTGCCTAGTGATGCCCTTCACTAAGGAGTACTAGGTTCTTTCCTGAAAGTCATGGGAGGAGCCATGACCACAAGGACCACTAACCCTTTTGCAAGGGTGTAATAGTGTGTTGGCCATAGACAGATTATAGAAAAGTCTATATAAATATGTATTTGACTGAAAGTTCGACTAAGAATGCTCTTTTATAACTAAAAATCTATCTTATTATATTGTTTACTATATGGTGTACTTGCTTACTGAGTATTCGACTAATATTTGTATTAATTGTCCAGGTGAAGGAGATTGTGAGGATGAAGCTGTAGGACAAGACATAGCTCAAGAGATGAGATGGAGGTCTCAATCAACCGAAAGCTAGCATTAGAGAAAGTAGCTTTTCCATGCTGTCTCAGGAACCTTTTAAATAATGATTTCATGATTATTATTATTTGAGATGTTTGGAAAAAGCGAAAGACTTGGATTTTGTTAATAAATGCTATTTCTAACTCTTTTATCTAATAAATTTCAGTTTGTTTTTTATTTATAGAATCTTTTATACCTGACTTGTATGAAAATCTTTTTAAATGTTAGTGGCATTCCTAACCCTAGAGCATGGGAGTGTTACACCAGTCGCTACCCTTAAGTGGACGGTACAATAACTACCTCCAAGAGTGATAGTTTAGGAACAAAACGTAGTCATATCATGCTGGAAATTCAAGCAAGTAACCCCATTCAATGAAAGTCCTTTCCTTAATTAGATAGTAAGAATTTGATCAAGAGTTTATTTTTACCCATAAAAAAATGATTAGGAATTGATGTGGTAATATGTGTATGCTTGAATGGTGATTATTGACAAGCTCATTTGTTGCTTGAAGCTAAGAGGCAAGTAACTATGACCACACCTTCATATTTTCAATATATATATATATATATATATATATATATATAAATATATATAATGTCCCTTCTAAAGTGTGGCAATCATGAATATATCTTTATTTCTTTTTTCTTTATGGCAGGGGAACCACCCCACAGCAGAGCCCTTAGGACTCACCCAGGGAACCTAAATCCCTGGGGAGTATCTTTATTTCTTTAGTATAGATGTAATGTTCTTTCTCTTAAATCTTGGGTTCAATTATTATGAAGTAAAGATTACCTGTTGATAGCACTTTTGATGTACCCTTTATTATAAAAGCATGTGGATAGATGTAACGGAATTTTTTTATTGAAGCTTCCGCTATATGATCTTTTTATATGTAGTAATTATTTTCAATGAATGGAAGAAAGAAAAGAAAAGAAAAATTATTGAATGATTGCATATCTTTTATGATTGTATGTATGTGTTCTTCAATAAGATCTTTGATAACTTATCAAAAAGAAAATCTATAAAATAGAAAGGAAAACTCTACAACTAGATATTGACATCAGAGAGGCAAGATACAAAATTTACATAACACTAGTAGCAACACTCACATTTTGGCAACTTCAATAACCCCTTGACGGCAAGTCAAGTCTGAAAGCCTCAACTTTTCGATCTCTCTGAAAATATTATTTCATTATATGAATCAGCAGCATCATTAGTGCAAAACATATAATCAAAATTCAATTAAAAAAACTATAATTAGAATAAGTTGTATAACTGATGAATTAAAACATTGCAACATAACATAACAAAGCAGCAGCACTCATCCAGATTTTAAAATCCTTATGGACAAAATTTAGTAGCATTACACACCCCACTCCTGATTTACTACCATAAGATACCTTTCTATGAGTAATGTAGTCCCATAGGATATTTTATTTTTTACTGGCATTGGGTGTTTGGAACAAAGTCCCGACAAATTTGGGGGTGCACAAGCCCTCAGCAATAAGTTTTCCGCAAATGCACCTCAAGTAATTCAAGGAGATATTCCCCCAATCCAATGGCCCCTAGCAATTGTTTGCAGCCAAGGGTTCAAATCTTAGACCTGGAGGGAGCATGCTGTCAAGACCAGACTTTTACCACTTGAGCCGACCCCTAGGGGGTTCCATAAGACATTAGCACGGGAATAACAAAGGAATAGGGTATTCTTCACTAAGAAGTCATGATTATAATTTACAACCATGTGATTGTACTAGTTAAGACTCACGAATACGTTACTTACATTACTAATAACTGGATAAACAATGACACCACCAGATTCTTGGGTCATGTTTGGGAACAAAGTATAATAGTAAATTTGATCAAAACTTTCTTACTCAGTACAAACCTGGTTTACACCAAAACAATCTCGATCATCAAAACATCTTATCTTGATTTTCTTAACAAAATGAAACCAAAACAATTTTCACAACTCATAAAACCTCACAAAAATCTTCCTTCAAAACATATTTCCCCCCACCATTTTTATGCATTTTGAAAAACTTTTTCAATCCAAATATATTTTTAATGGGTCTTTCCAATTTCACAAAACCCCATAAAGCCTATGTTTAAAAATTTTCTAAAAGTTACACACTTTGAGAAAATCTTACATACAAACATCCCATTAGCTTTCGTCCAAATAACCAGAAAAAGATAGTTTATTTAATAAGCACAGGAAATAATCCTGTGTAATTCTGAAGTGAATTAACTTCATTTTGATTTTAGTTGTGGCAGATCTCCGATGCAAGATATACCAATTACAGCATTGAAAAGTACAATACCCATTCAGTTTGTCCTAAGATCAAACTTTTGTAGAAGCATAACCTTAGTCCAGGTTGGGATGAAGTCACCCACAGGCAGGATTAAGGCATGACAAGCATTATGACAAAAAGAGAGCGAGAGAGAAGTAAATTTGTGGAGTTAAAAAGTAGGGTCATGTTAATATCGATTGGAAAATACGTGTTCAACGAAATTGTCAAGTTGTAATACATCATTTAGCTGCTCCTAGAATTTGATAAACAGCTATAACTCAACTTACGTTTTAGCTGCCTGCCTGCCCTTTCCAATTGCAGCACCAAAGTACCTCTAGAACAAATGCCAAAAGTCATTTTGGAACAAAAAAATACAATATAACATAAATATTACAATTGATTTATGGATAATGATTATGTAAAAGGCAAAAGAATTGACCTTCTACATTTATTGTCCAATTTTACTAAAACAATTGACTCACATAAGAAATACCGGAGGGTTCAACCATGTAAAGTTGTGGTCCATCTCTGTCATAGCCACCAAGAATAACTCCACATCCAAAAGGTCTGCAGCACCATCAGTTATTCACCCAAGGATAATAATAAGAAAAAAATAAAAATGAATGGCAACTACTGGTTGTCTTGTCAAACCTTAGCCACCAATAGAGTGTACACAGATGAACATAACTAGCTACACGATCAGCAAGCTCCTTGACAGGAATTGGTTCACCATATACACTGCATAAAGGTCCCACGAAAATGAGATAAAAATGTGACAATGTAAAAGGCAGATTTGAGAATTTTTGGGGTTTCGTATCATGGATTTTGCCTAAATTATAAGGGAATATTTTCATTAGGGGTCTTATTTTTTACTTTATAAAAGCAAATAGGAGCATGTAATTCCATGATGCGAACACCTATATGAAGTTCATGGTTACTAGTAATCAAAATACACATTGTTTCTTTCCCATGCCATAGTAGCTGGCATCACATAGCATATAAGGTCTGAAACACAACCATCAAGTAGGTGATACCAACCAGTTGAAGGGTAATATATTGTTTGAAACTTACCTATAAAAAATATATGCATACATGCATACATACATATATATATATATCAAGACTTTGGAGCTGCAATGGGTCCGAAACTAAAAAAATGGTTAAATACTAAAATAGTCCCTGTGATTTACCTTTTGGACTGAATAGTCCCTATACTCTCTTTTAGACTTCTACTTTTCATGTGCATTCAACCTTGATCATTTTGATCCTTCTATTAATATGCCGGTAATATTCCGTTAAATTTTCCATGTCAACCCAAATGATAAATTGACATGTAAAAAAAATAAAAATTAAAAAACAGTTTATCACCAAAAATTTAAGTGGAAATCTAGGCACCTAGGTTGCGACCCAAGCCACAACCCACATGGCCTAGCTCACACCCATGCAACATTTGGGCGCCACGCTAGGTTGCAAGACCCAGCTGTGACCTAGACAGCACTTGAGTCGCAAGAGCCAAGTCACCACTCGAGATGCCTGGGGCATGACCCAAGCACAACCTAGATCTTGCGACCCAAGCTGCCTGGGTGCAACCAGGATTGCAACCAAGATCACCATCAAGGCGATGCTTGGGTGGGGGTCACTAGACCCAAGTCACCACCCAAGCTTTTGGACCCAAGTCGCAATTGGGTCTTGCAACACATGGTCTTCCTAGGTCGCAATGACCAATGTCACCTAACTCACCACACAACTTGGGTCAAGACCTAGGGCACTAGCTTGCAACAAGATTTTATTTTTTATGTAATTTTTAATTTTAGATGAATTGTTAATTTCTTTTACAAATCAATTTGCCATTGTGGTTGACGGGACATATGCAATTGACTATTAACAGCATACTAATGGAAGGATCAAATAAATCAAAGTCGAAAGTGTGGGGATTACAATGTTTAGAATTAAAGTATTGGGAAAAATTTGTCCAAAAGGTAAACCACGACGACTATTTTTGTGTTTAACCCAAAATATAAATTAAAATATCATAACATTACAGAGAATGTGTAATAAGCTAAGAAAAAACCAAGTCATGTCTAGTTTTAGGAATAAAACTAGTCAATATTACAATTGGAGTTTCTTGAAATAATTATAAACCGCAATAATTTCACCCTCCCAGACAATACGTAACACTCCAATGGAAGGCCCAAGCCAAATGGCCTATACTCCAAAAGGACTAGTAAATGACAATTGGAGCCCAATTGGAACATTATAAAGAGCAAAAACTTCTCCTTCCCAAGCAATGTGGAATCTCATACACCACATACCCTCATCACTTATCAGAATGGGGTATGATAATCTCCCACTTTACATTCCCGATGTCCTCATTAGGCTAGTCGGTTGGGATAGGCTCTGATACTATTTGTAACGCCACAATGGAACGCCCAAGCCACATGACATATACTCCAAAAGGAATGGTCAATGATACAATCAGAGCCCATTGGAATATTATAAAGAGCCCCCTTATATTCCCGACGTCCTAGTTGGGCCAACTCATCGTAGGTGGCACAGCTCAAGTCCCACATTTCTAGTTGGGATAGACTCTGATACCATTTGTAACACCACAATAGAAGCCCCAAGCCACATGGTCTATACTCCAAAAGAACTAATCAATTATACAATTGGAGCGCCATTGGAACATTATAAAGAGCAATAACTTCTCATTCCCAAACAATGTGGGATCACATACACCACCTACCCTCATCACTTATCAGAATGGAGTATCACATAATATTAGATCCCATTCAACACCCGTTCTATACTCAATCTAGGGTGTACAATTTAGACCATTCAAATCCTTGACGTCCTCGTCAAGCCTTCCTATGATGGTACAGATTGAGTTCCACACTTATAACAAGAGATAGACTCTAATACCATAATGACCTAAGGAATGTTCAAAACCACATTTAGGCTCATCCTCCAAAAGGATTAGGCGAGGTTATAATTAAACTTTGATAAAATTCTTATCTCAAACAATGTGAAATCTCATTCATCATCCTTCCTATACTCACTCCAGAGTGTTACAAAAGGTCACGAGACCGAAAGAAAAAAAATGAAGGTTTCACACATTAATTGCACATGTACTGTAAAACCAGACCAAGTCCATGTAAAACAAAATATCCAAAAAAAGACAAGAATGCATGAAGATAAGCAATTATAAAATATAAAGTTTTCCATAGATGCATATTGCACTCACACACTAGGTACTTATGATGAAACCAACTGTAACTTTTCTCCCTCTTCTTTTTCTTAGGATAAATACCATCTATGTTAGGAGCCAGCTCCTTACCATCATATCCAGTAACATGATTTATGAAAAATGAGTGCATGACATATGCTGCAAGTGACTGAAAACCTAGTAAGCTAGGTAAGAATGTCCAATTTATTTACTTGCATGGCATTTCAACTAAAGAAAAATGTAGCCACGTGATTTTGGCCAAATATGTGTTCCCATTATAGTTCGTAAGTCTTCATACCATAAACAAATGGCATCATCAGATAAAGTAAGCCCTTGGATATGTGCCAACACAACATATTGACTTCCAAGATGTATCAGGTCAGTAACTAGAATATCCCTTGGATTTTTGACACATGTTGAGTACTAAGTGTACGTTTGGGTAGTGAAGTGATTTCAGATAATCTGTGAATAGTGGTGAAAAAGTGGTAAAAAATTAATAGTAAAATATGGAATAGTAGTGAATACTCTTGTACTGAATGGGGATTCTTTAAATGTTTCCCTTTTAGACTTTGCTGGTTTCTAGTTTCATAGCTCGTATTCAAGTGTTTCTGCTTGTATACTTCCTGTGTACTTGGGCTATGCTTATCTACTGGCATTAATAAATTTCTTATTACTTATCAAAAAAAATAGAGGTAAAAAGTAATGAAAAGTAATGATAAAATATTGAATAGTAGTCACTACCCAAACACAGCCTAAGTCAACCAAGGGCAGGCAAGATATTGACGTTTTGCTATACTCTCTAGCGCCCTGGAGACTATTTATTTACACTATTACAAAGTCTGGAAGAAGAACCAAATTCAGGTCTACAACACTAATAAACCTTTCATATTGATCATGTTTCAAGTAGGAACTCAATAATGGGCAAACAAAAAGCCAATCACCTGACCCTATGATATACTCGTGAGTACCCCAACTGCTCTTGCCACTACTACAAAGTCTCAAAATAAGAATCACTTTCGGATCATCTCTCTCCTCTACCTCAATCTTTACATGGCATATTTACACATACTCCCTCTCCCTCCTTGCCACCTCAAGTGTAACACCTCAATTCCACATCTGGAATATGAACAATGCACATACAGTTGATAAGTTATAAAGGTAGCCATGGGTGTCAGATTCCACATTGACTACATACTAAGTGAAAATGGGCTTTATAAATGATTTACTTTAAGATAAAACTTTTCATGTGTATCGGAATACTCGAAGATGTTTAATAAGAGTCAACCTCCGGAGGAAGACAATTTGCTTTTCCAACCAGAAATTCTCTCATTTTCTCTAGTGCTTTCCTTGGGTTGTTACATATGGTATTAGAGCCACCTAATAAGGTCAACTATGAGATATTGGAGCATTGCACAACATGCCCTAGACCCCTTAATGAGGACATCAGGAATTTTTTTTATGAATGTTTGTAACACTCCAATCCCACTGTTCCACATTTGTACAGACCTAGGGTGTGCAAGTCGTACACAAGCCCTTTGAAAAAAAGGGGACCAACATGAAAAAATCCACTTTTTCATAATGGTCCAACTTTTTTTCAAAGTGGGTCCAACTTTTTTTCAAAGGGTCTACACAAAACTTGCACACCCTAGGCATGTATCTAGCATTACTCTATAAAGAAATGCATAGGTGCTAAGTCCCACATTGGCTACCTACAAGCTAAAGTGGGCTTTATAAGTGTCTCTATAAATGTTTCAAATTAACTAGTCTTTTTAGATTTTTTTTTTTTTTTTTATAACTAGTCCTCCTTTTAGAATTATAGCGCAAATGTGGCTAGCACTTTCCCAGGGTTGTTACAAAAAGGGTGTTGCTTCAGCTCGAAAGGAAAATTTCTCACTTCCGAACCTTGTCAAGTCAAAAGGCAAAAGGATGTTTTTTGGGCAGATTGGGTTAAAGAACAACCCCAAGAGCCATTGGTTTTAATAAAAGTGATGGCATAAGTTTATATTGTGAAAGGAAAGGAACAATTTACCATAATGAATTACGTCAAATGGCATATGCAAGGTCACAAAGAAACCATAATTTTGGCTATCCTAGAGGGAAAAGGAATAAAATACCATGAAATAAAATACTGTGTTGAATTGCTTTTACAAACATGTACATGGCTGAAGAACTTTCACACAAACAACTCAATAGCCATTGATAAGTAAGATACTAAGGATGTAGAGAGTAAAGCAATCAACATGGAGTCCCTCTGTTGAAACAAGATATAGATCCCAAATTTCTCTAATTTAATCTGAATTTCAGCTAAAAAAAAAAATTATTTTAGAGAAAATCTATAGTAGAATCCCTCTAAAGAATTACACGCAGTTACAGATGAATGATTTGTCTTACAACTATTGTAAATGGCACGTGTCGATGCATTCAAGATCATACTGTAAAAAAAGGATTTTAGATAGTACTAATCTTGACATTGCATGATTGAAGATTATTCCATAAAAGAGCAAAGTGTCCAAGTAGCATAGTATGTATGGGAATAGAGAGAGTAGGTGTGATGCTGTTTTCAAGTAGCATAGTCACAATTAATTGCAAACATATTTATATTTACAATATGCAAAGATCTAGCAAATTAGTTTGTAAAATTACACTATATCTTTGAGGCATTTTGGTGAAGGATAGCAAGTAAAAATGGGAAAAAAAAAAAGAAAGATTTATCCTTACATATAGAAAGAGCTAGAGGTGAGAAACTGTGACAAACAGATATTCAGGTGCAAATACAAACCTTTCGTAATTAGTAGCTTCAGATTTGGCACGGGCAACAATTTGCCTCCCATCTGCTGCCAGTCCTGCCACAGCCTGTATTTGAAAAAAAGAATATAGATCGAAATAGTATCTAAGAATAAGATGCTGGATAAGAATAAGATTGATTCTAGCTCATTTAAGAACAAAATTATCTGACACTACAATAATCATTCTACCCTTATTGCTTAGGTTATAGATTCTCCATGCATTTAGGCAAAAATCTGTTTGAATGTAAACCTCAGAACCGAGTATAGCACAACAATTGCCACCTCAAAGAATGTTCTTTATAAATCAAACATGGCTGGTCTTAACTCTTAAGGAATGAAAGCTCCCATTCATGACAAAACCTCCAATAAAGTCAGCTTTTACTCCTGCTTCTTCCAGCTTTCCAAAAGCTCGCTTGATCAAGTTTCATTATTTCCTACTTATTTGGAAAACTTACCGATCAAAAAAAACTTATTTGGAAAATAAAGGAGGAAACAGAAATAAAGGTTACCTTTTTGCAAAGTCACATGAAGATTGGACTGTAAAAATGCTGTTAGATATAACCCATAATCATCACAAAAAGTCATTCAAGTATTGAGTGAGTGTTTTGGAGATCAAATATTTACATATAGATACTTATGGTACATGTTCCTCTGCATTTCTGCAGACATAGTTGCCTTATCAAGGTTCAATTCTAAAGAAACCCAACAAAACCATGGGTAAGAACACTAAATCAAGTCTCACTTGTAACAAAAACATATATCACATAAAAGTGTCATTTGCAATGAAGGCAGATGAAATATCCAAAATAATTACGACAATTTATACCAGAATATTATATAGCAGCATTTACATCCGATCAAAATGTCACCATATTATAACTAAACAAAATGAAAATTTGGAACATATAATAATACCATGCCCGAGTGGCGATGAACAGAATGAATTCTTCGATTGGAACCAGGTAGCATCATCTTCGAAGCTATTAGTTTCTCCACACCCTAAATTCCCCGTGACAATATATCGACATCAGAGACTGCCCGATAGTCAAATAAATAAGGAGATAAATTAAAGAAATACTTTACCATTACAATCCCATCTTTGCATTTGATGCCAATCACAGTCCTGGAATAATAAGAAAAATCAAAATCACCGAACATAGAAAAGGTTTGAAACTATGTAGCCAGTAACATAGTTGGTTCTTGGATAATCTCAGTTGGACTAATAAGTCTAGGGTTTTGTGGCTCGGGCACCAGATGAAGTGAGAGAGAGAGAGAGAGAGAGAGAGAGAGACAGAGAGAGAGAGAGAGTAACCCGCTGTTGTCGACGGCTTTGGCGGCGTACTCGATCTGGAAGACGCGGCCATCGGGGGAGAATGTAGTCACTGAAAGATCATACCCTGTTCCTATGCTGCTCATACTGTCGCCTGATCCTCGTTTCGATTCTTCTTGCTTCTTCCACTTCTCTGTGTGTCAGTATTCAAATGTACTTTTCGAGCTCGAGCTACGAATGACAAAAGCCTTCCCCAGCTAATTCTTTCCTCGCAAGAAATTCACTCAGCACCGGACTTTTTTTTTTTTTTTTTTTTTTTTTTTTCCCAAGCCACTCAGCGCCGGACATGTTATTATTAGAAAAATACTAATCGTACAAAAATTATATAAAAATAAATTTTCAAAATAAGTAATACCATGTATGATGTTAGGTTATAAAATTAATATTTATATTTTTTTTATTTTCTACCATTTCTCATAGTAAAAAGGCTATAAAATACTAAAAATCATTAGTATTGGTTTAACTAAATTTTTAGAAGAAAAATAAGCTGCTTTTTTTGTTTATTCTTTAAAAGTTATCAAGCGGTTAATGGGCTGTAACACGAGACAAAAATGCAACCTTTGTAATTTTTGCATTTAAATTGTGCACACCCTGTATAATTGTCTACCCATAAGCAATAATGTTAACGTGTTTCGCTCAAAAAAAAAAAAAGAAAGAATAATGTTATTTGTCCCAAAAAATTGGGTCCCGACATGGGTTCCAATAATTTTTTTTATTTTTTACTTAGACTATTTGGATATAGAAACGGTTTTATCTCATCTTATTATTATAATTTTTTTAAATTTTCACACAAAATATAATAAACAATTCAATTTTTTCAAATTACAAAACAATAATAATATTTTATTCAACTTTTAACTTTCATATAAAACAATCTCATCTCATATCACTATCTAAACGGAACTTAATGATTAAGAAAGTGCTTTTGAATGATGTTGTGAATTTTTTTTTTTAAATATATAAGGATATAAAAAATGAATGAAAAAAAAAAAAACAAAATAAAAAGACCATATGGCCTTATCAGAATCCATTCTCAGACTACACCCTCGGTGGATGAATGTGTTTATGTGCATTGTTTTTTGTGATAGGCAAGCACTTAAAACCAGACTTGGATAATATAAACATGTACCAAAAAAAGCTTTGCAATCTACGATTTAATGACACAGAGCTGCAGCAGCTCCCATGATTCTATCCAAAAGTAATGGCACAGTTGTTGTATCCTTGGATCATTACCATCTTGAGATCCTTTTATCTCCACCACTCTTTCTTTCCCAAATATTTCGCAATTGATTTCTATCAAACGTGATAGCACCAACTACTTATTATGGCTGTCTCAATTTCTCATCTTAGTTTCTTCCATGTGTTATGGCAGCAATGATCTTTTGCATATAATAGATGGCTCAAAACCACGTTCATCTATTATACTTCCAATATCAACATTGCCTAATCAATACATTCTTAGTTGGATCAATGCCACCTTCATAGATGGAGTCCTCTTAATTATCTTATATGGACGCAACTCGATCGTTTCTCTTCTCATTCTCACTCAAAGATTGCTCATCTATAAAGGAGACTTCAAAATCTCAAACAAGAGTCGATGTTATGTTCTACCTACCTTGCTAAAGCCAAGACTTCAGTACTAGCTAGCCACATTTGAGAAAGCCAAGGATGTTGCAGACCTCAAATCTTTCATCACCAGTTGTTTGCAGAACTCTTCCTACATGTCATTTGGCACACTGCCTTCTAATTTCAATTTTCAAACATGGATCATTCATATCAAGGTTAGCACTCTCCCACACAACTAGCTTCTATGGTAGTTAAGAATAATTCTTTGTTAAAATCACAAGATGTGATAATCTCTTCCCATAATCAAAGCATATGTTCAATAAAATTGAGAGTTCATACCTTCAATAGCTTGTGATGGATTTTTCATAA